>NW_006408811.1:407524-416293 GCF_000296735.1 Chrysochloris asiatica | reverse complement strand
AAATCTTTTGCAATGACACATCAGACAAGGGACTCATTTCTAAAATATATAGGAAACTACAACATCTCTACAAGAAAAAGACAAATAACCCAATTTAAAAATGGGCACAGGACATGAACAGACACTTCACCAAGGAAGAGATCCCGGCAGCCAACAAACATATACAGAAATGTTCATGATCACTAGCCATTAGAGATGCAAATCAAAACAACAATGAGATATCATCTCACACCAGCAATAACAGCTATGATCAAAAAAGCAGAGGACAATAAGTGCTGGCACGGATGTGGAGAGACGGATGCTTCTGCATTGCTGGTGGGATTGCAAAATGGTCCAGCCTCTCTGGAAAGCAATATGGTGCTTCCTCAGAAGGTTGAAAATAGAAATACCTTATGATCCAGCAATTCCTCTACTTGGTATTTACCCACAAGAAATACGAGCCATAACATGAGTAGATATATGCACACCAATGTTCATAGCAGCACTATTTACAGTAGAAAAAGATTGAGACAGCCTAAGTGCCCATCAATTGAAGAATGGATAAACAAACTGTGGTACATACACACAATGGGATACTATGCTACCTTGAAGAACAACAAGGAAGCTGCAAGCCACGGCATAACATGGATGAACCTTGAGGACATGATACTAAGTGAAATTAGTCAGTCACAAAAGGAGAAATACTGCATAGGACCATTATTATAAAAGAGTAAGAAAAAGAACCCACACTAAAAGGGGAAAAATAATATCGATGATAGATAGATAGATAGATAGATAGATAGATAGATAGATAGATAGAGATAGAGATTTTTTTTTTTTCTGATCACCAGGATGTATGGGATGAGAGGAGGCGAGGGACAGAAGGAGGGGAAGATAGAACACAGGGTAAGGAATAGAGACAGTATAGTTTGGGGGTGGGGGTGCGGCGGAGGGAGCAATACACAATAATGGGGAGAGGAATGGAAGAACAAGGTTGATGGGAGAACAGTTAGGCAGGTTCACATGGGCTAAGTGGGACAGAGGTAAATGATGATACATGCACAACCTTGGAACAACAGGGCTCTGGGATACAGGGATTGAGGCACAGTTTAAAGGGGTAAAAGAGGGGAATAATGTTAAGATGCTTGGCTGTCTTTTGAATCTTGGTTTCCCTTGCCTACCATTGCAAAATAGACATTTGAGGTGCGGAGAAAGAAATAGCCAGAATCATCACTACAGAAAACTTGTAAGTCCATCTTCAGCCTATAACTGATTGGAATACCTCAAACGGGGCTAGAAGTTGCCCAGTGAAAGAGGCTTCCTGTGGAGCCTTTACATTGCACAAGACCATAGGTGGAATCCAGAACCCCATCTAGAACTGACTGAGGTAGGAAATTTCCACTGGAAAGGATAAGTAGACCAGCCTGGAGCGGCTAGAACAGAAGATACTTCGTGAAAGAAAGACCTGCAAGAAAAATCCCAAACAATAACAGCAGCCTGATTGGTTACTATAAGAACAAGTAAGCTGTTCACCTGGGAGCCATCAAGGCAAGTGGTCAGGACCCCTCAAAGCAAACCCCCTTCCTAGACTGAGACTAAAGAAGAATACATGAGCAGGCATGTGGTCTGGCTGGTGACCATGTTCATCACCGATAAAGGAAGAGGGGGGAAAAACAGCAATGAAATTGTGAGCTAAGCCCGACCACATTCAATAGATTCCCATGAACCAGGGTATAGACCTAGACGACCAGCAGTACGGCAAGATCTGGGGACTCCTGGGCCCAGAGGCAGTGACATGGCCACAGAGGACTAAAGTGGAGAGTGAAGCATCCAGCTGATATGAAGTGAGGGGAGATGCACAAGAACACCCATACTTGCAGGTAGTACCCACTTGACCTGACTTCAATGGCTGGATGATCAGAACTCGACTAGAAGAAGAAAGAAGGGGGAGGGGGCGAAGAGTAACCTGCTACAATTTGATGAACTTTACCTATACTTATGGATGTAGTAGCTCAAAAAAGGGAACAAATCTTTACAGTGAGGATCACTCCCACCCTCTCGGTACACAGGGTTTAAAGGGATGGGCAACATAGACATTGGCTACCCAAAATGGAAGGGTCTATAAAGGCAAGAAAATGTAAAGAAAACAAAAATCCTCACCACTAGACCAATAAACAACATTCTTATCAACAGAGCAAAGATTGAAGTTGTCAAGGACTTCATTTTCCTTGGATCAACTATCAACACTCATAGAAGCAGCAGTCAAGATATCAAACGATGTATTGCATTAGGCAAATTTGCTGCACAAGACCTTTTTTAAAGTGTTGAAGAGCAAAAATGTCAGCTTGCGGACTAAGGTGCGCCTGACCCAAGCCAAGGTATTTTCAATAACCCCGTATGCATGTGAAAGCTGGACAGTGAATAAGGAAGACCATAGAAGAAGTGATGCTTTTGTGTTATGATGTTGGAGAACAATATTGAAAGTGTCATGGGCTGCCAAAAGAACCAGTAGATCCATTTTGAAAGAAGTGCAGCCAGAGTGCTCCTTGGAGGCCAAGATGGCTGAACTTTGTCTCTCATACTTCAGACATATTGTCAGGAAGGACCAGTCGCTGGAGAAGGATATCATGTTTGGTAAGGTGGAGGGGCAAAGAAAAAGAGGAAGACCCCCAATTGGATGGATTGGACAAGTGGCAGCATCGATGGACTCAAGCATGGCAATAGTAGTGAGGTTGGCCCAGGATTGGGCAGTGTTTCGTTCTGCTGTGCATAAGGTCACTAAGAGTCAGTACTAACTGGATGGCACCTAACAACAACAAAAAATAAAGGCAAGAAGTGACTGGCTTACAATCTTTCAAGAGGGAACCTAGTTCCAGACAGGGCAGGGAAAGGAAGAATCACAACTGAATGATTTCCAATCTGTTGGGACCAGGCTGGCCAAAGGAAATGTGGATAAGACTCTTTTGGTACAATAGTGAATAATTGCCATCAGGACTGATTGTGAGGCTAGGAAATATAGTGATAGATGTTTTTTGACCAAAGGAGGAGAGTGATTGATTTTGCAGCCCAAGAGCAGAGGTCCCTGGGACCATTAAGTGAGAAGAACAGAGAGCGAGACCCTACACAGTGAGGCAGTGACTCCAGGGATGGAGACAGAGACAATGATGTGGACAGATGGAGTGGCTGGGGACACTGGACTCAGGGAGGTAGAAGGGCTGTGTGCTGGCGGCCGAGGGGGGGGGGGGGGGTGGGGGGAAAAGCCTCTGTGAAGTGACCTTTGGGGTTATTTGATGATGCATTGAGGGGATTGCAATCACTGAAATGAAACGAAATACAATAGGATGAGTGTAAAGCTGATGTTCTCCCATGTAAACCTCACAATAGAAACTTTAAAAAAAAAAAAAAAAGAGTATTCATTCTCCACAATATTGTCCATAGTTGGCCATGATCCACACAACTGAAAGCCTTTGTGTAGTCAATAAAATGCATACGCAGTCAATTTGATTTCTGTGTATTCCAGCTGATGAAATCCACATGTATAGTTACCATTTATAATTTTGAAAAGTTCTATTTGCAATGAAGAGATCATTGGTCTTGCAAAACTTTGTCATGCAATCTCCAATGTCATTTCTATAACCAAGGTCATGTTTTCCAACTACCAATCTGTCTTTTTTGTTTCCGACTTTCATATTCCAATCACCAATAATTATTAATGCATTTTAAAAATCAGTTTCATACTGAAACAGTCAATAATTTTGAAATTTCTTCATCAATGACTTTAATGTCTGGTGCATAAATGTAAATAGTGGGATTAATTGGTCTTTCTTGTGGGTGCTACTAGAGAAATCTTGAAATGTTCCTTTTGGTGATGAATGCGACACCATTCTTTCCCAATTTATCATTCCCAACATGGTAAACCATATGATTGACCATCTCAAAATGACCAATATCTGTCCACTTCAATTCACCAATGACTAGGATATCAATCTTTATGCATTCCATTTCATATTTGACAACTTCTAATTTTCCTAGATTCATACTTCATATGTTCCACATTTTGATTGTTATGGATGTTTGCAGCTATTTCTTCTCGTTTTGAGTTGTGCCCTATCAGTGAATGAAGGTCCCAAAAGCTTTGCTCTATCCATGTCATTAAGTCAGCTTTCCTTTGAGGAGGTAGCTCTATCTGAATCGTATTTGAGTGCCTTCCAACCTGAGAAGCTCATCTTCTGGCACTACATCAGACAATATTTTGCTAATATGCACAAGGTTATCAGGAGATAATCACTCAGAGCAGACTTCTTACTAGTCTGTTCCTAGTCTGGAAGCTCTGCTGAAATCTGTCCATGGGTGATAATGCTAATATTTGAAACACCAGTGATATATCTTCCAGCAATACAGTAACATGCAAGCTACCACAGTACGACAAACCGTCAGACATATGGGGCTATTCTTGACATGTTCTCTAACTTCATTTGGGATCTACTCAAAGTGGTATTTTGGCTCTGTGTACTTGTTTTAACTTTCTTCGGCTTCAACTTGAATTTGTATATAAACAATTAATGGTCTGGTCCACAGTCAGCCCCTACCTTATTTTGACTGAGGAGATTGTATTGTCTGTATCCACATCCTTTCCGAGTGGTATCTTATAAGGGAAAACAGAGAGAGTGTGTGAATATACAGGGGGGAGATGGACAGACACCATGTGAAGATATGAGTACACCTGTAAGCAGTCAAAGAACACCAAGAAAAGTGTGATCTACAGAAAGAGACAAGGATCGCCCCTAGAGCTGACTGTGAAAGAGCCTAGCCCTACCTATTCCCTGAATTTGGAATTCAAGGCTCCAGAACTGTGACAGCTGTTCTTTAAAGCCGCCCACTTGCAGTACTTTTGTGGCAACACTAGCAAACTATGTCACCAGCAAAGAACTTGCTGAAATAGCATAGATTAGTAATACCAAATGGCATTAAGTCAACTCCAACTCATGCAATCCCATGTGTATAAGAATAAAATGAGCTCCATAGGTTTGCAATGGTTGATTATTCACCTGGCTTCTTTCAAGATGCCTCTGTGTAGATTTTGGTTAGCAGCTAACTGCATTAAGCATGTGTACCACCCAGGGGTTAGATAAGTAATACTAATAGCCCTAAATTATGACAGTGACAATTCAGAGGCTGGAGTAGATAAAAGAGACATTTGAAGGAATCAACAGAACTTGGAGACCAATTCAACGTAAGAGTGAATAAGTGGGAGGAAGCAAGCATGACTCCCTGTTTTCCTGTTTGGATAACTAGATGAATGTCAATGCCTTTTACTAAGAATACAAACTCAAAATGAAGAGCAGGTGGAAAAGAAGTAATCTTGGAGGAACCCAAGAAGTTTGAGATGGTATTTCTCTCACATGAATTTTGATGTGTCTGAATTCAAGAGATTGATAACCCTTGTATATTTGTGGGTATACTCCCACTTTCCCTCATATGCCCATTCAGCCTGTGAATCTGTCCACATATCTACCCACAAAACACTGTTGCTTCAAGGTTGTGTATATAACACTATTTACCTCTAGCTCCTATAACTTTTGCATACCTTCTTGTGTCTTCATCATTCTACTGCCAACCTCCCTTTTCTTGTATAATTCCTACTCCATCATTCGAGTTGACGTGTGTCTACCATCTAGATAGTGAATTATCCTCCCTTCCTTTCCCCTGGTAACCATCAAAGAATGCTTCTTTTAACACAAAAACTTTTTCTTGAGTTTTTATAATAGTGGTTTCATATAATATTTGCCATTTGGTGACTAATTTCATTCAGCATAATGTCCTCCAGGTTAATCCATGTTATCAGGTGTCTCTCAGATTCACTGTTATGTTGCATAGTATTCCTTTATGTGTATGTACCAAAGCTTGTTTAGCCAAAGATAGGCATTTAAGCAGTCTGAATCTTTTTGTTATTGTGAATAGTGCTGCGATGAGCATGAATGTGCATATATCTACTTATGTCAAGGCTCTTGTTTCTTGGGTATATACCAAGTAGAGGGAGTGCTGGATCATACAGTATTTCTTTTTCCAACTTTCTGAAGTAGCACCACACCATCTTCCACAGTGGTTGCACAGTTTACCAGTTCCCATCAACAATGTCCTGGTGTGGCACTGTGGGTTTATGTGCTGGACAGCAAAGTCACCACAAGGTCAGTGGTCCAAGCTCACCAGCCACTCCTTGGAAACCCTATACAGGATCATTATGTGTTGGAGCCAACTCAAAAGCACTTCACAACAAGAACAACAACAAAACCAGCAATATAGGAGAGTCCAGTCTCTTCACACACTCACCAGCATCTGTTATTTTTCATCTTTATGAACACAAATACTAATGCTGGGGTAACATGATAGCTCATTGTTGTTTTGATTTGCATCTCTCCAATGGCTGATGATTGCAAACATTTCTTCATATGTTTGTTGGTCGCCTGAATGCATTCTTTGGCAAAATGTCTGTTCATGTCCACTACCCATTTTCAAATTGGGTTGCCTTTTTCTTTAGAGATTAGTCCCTTGCGTGTAATTGCAAAAAAAAAAAAAAAAAATCTCAGTTTTTTTTGTGGGCTCTCTTTTGGTGAAATCTTTTGATGCACATAAGTATCTAATTTTGGAGAGGCCCTAGTCATCTATTTCCACCATTTTTTATCAGTTTTTCATATTGTGGTGGTTTGTGTGGTACCAGCAGAGCACACACATAACAGAATGACAATTGAAGATGGATGGCATCACATTCATCATCAAAAAGAACATTTCAAGGTCTATCTTGAAGCATAATGTAGTCTTTGATAGAATAATAACAATATTCCTACAAGGAAGACCACTATTATTCAAATTTATACACCAACCACTGAAGTCAATGATGATAAAATTGAAAAATTCTACAAATGTCTTCAGTCTGAAATTGATCAAACATGCAATCAAGATGTATTGATAACTACTAGTGATTAGAATGAAAAAGTTGTAAGCAAAGAGGAAGGATCTGTAGTTGGAAAATATAGCTTTAGTGTTAGAAACAATGCTTGAGACCACTTGATAGAACTTTGCAAGGCCAATGTCTTCTTTATTGCAAATATCTTTTTAAACAACATAAAAGATGACTATACCCATGGACCTGACCAGAAGGAATATACAGAAATCAAGTTAACTACATCTGTGGAAAGTGGTGGTGGAACAGCTCCATATCATCAGGCAAAACAAGGTCAGGGGGAAACTGTGGAATACTCCATCAATTGCACATATACAAGCACAGGATGAAGTTGAAAAAATTAAAACAAGTACATGAGACCCAAAATATGACCTTAAACATATACCACCTGAATTTAGAAACAATCTCAAGAACAGAGTTGATGCACTAGACACTAATGACCAATGACCAGAAGAACTGTGGTCTAACAAACAGGCAGTGTTCTAACAGAATAAGGGGACACTTGTTGAAAACTAGGAAAGGTGTGTGTCAGGGTTGTATTCTTTCATTATATTCAATCTACATACTGAGTAAATAATCTGAGAAGTTGGATTATATGAAGACCAACGTGGCATCGGGATTGAAGAAAAATTCACTAACAACTTGTAATATGCAGATGGTACAACCTTGCTTGATGAAAGTGAAGAAGACTTAAAATACTTACTGAAGAAGATAAAACACTACAGTCTTTGCTATGAGTTTTACCTCACCGTAAAGAAAACTAAAATCCTCACCACTGGACAAATAAACAACATCCATATTAATGGAGAAAAGACTGTAGTTGTCAAAGACTTCATTTTGCTTGGACCCACAATCAACACAGCACAATCAAAAGAAAGCAGAAGTCAAGAAACCAAATCATGTACTGCATTAAGCAAATCTGCTGAACAAAGATTTTCATTTAAAAGCTAACATAAGTCTGAACCAAGCCATGGTATTTTGAATAGCTTCATATACATGTGAAAGTTCGACAGTGAATGAGGAAGACTGTAGAAGATTTGAGGCATTAGAGTTAGAATGTTGGGGAAGAATATTAAAAGTACAATGGGCTGCTAGAGGATAAAACAAATTTGTGTTGGATGAAGTACAGCCAAAATGTTCCTTAGCAGCCAGAATGGTGAGACTTTACTTTTATGCTTCAGAAACATTATCACTGGGCAGTATTTTCTTCTGTTGTCTATCAGGTCACTTTGAGTTGGAATTGACTCGGTGGCACCTAACAAGACTTCCAACACAATACTGAATGTTGTTGTTGTTGTTGTTAAGTGCCATTGAGTCGGTTCCAACCCATAGTGACCCTGCACAGGGTTTCCGAGGCTGTAAATCTTTACGGGATCAGAAAGCCTCATCTTTCTCCCGCGGAGCAGCTAGCTGGTAGCTTCTAACTGTTAAACTTGCAGTTCGCTGCAGCCCGATTCGTAACCACTATGCTACGAGAGCTCCTGTTGTTGTTAGGTGCCATCAAGTGAGTACCAAACCATAGCAAACTTATGCACAGCAGAACGAAACACTGCCTGATCCTGGGCCAACCAAACTACTATTGCCACACTTGAGTCCATTGATGCTGCCACCTGGTCAATCCATCCAATTGGGGGTCTTCCTCTTTTTCTCTGACCCTCCCTTACCAAACATGATATCCTTCTCCAGTAACTGGTCCCTCCTGACAATATATCCGAAGTATGAGAGATGAAGTTCGGCCATCTTGGCCTCTAAGGAGCACTCTGGCTGCACTTCTTCCAAAATGGATCTATTGGTTCTTTTGGCAGCCCATGACACTTTCAATATTCTCC
>NW_006408811.1:386302-407044 GCF_000296735.1 Chrysochloris asiatica | reverse complement strand
ACAACCTTGTCGCACACCATTCTTAATTTTAAAACATTCAGTGTTCCATGTTCTGTTCAAACAACTGCTTCTTGGTCCAAGTACAGACTCCTCATGAGTACAATTAAATGCTCCGAATACTCATACTTTACAATGTTGACCATAGCGTGTCATGATCCATACAATCGAAAGCCTTTGAGTAGTCAAAAAAGCACAGGTAAACATCTTTCTGATATTCTCTGCTTTCAGCCAAGTTTCATAGGACATCAGCAATGATATCCCTTGTTCCACGGCCTCTTCTGAATACAGCTTGAACCTCTGGAAGTTCTCTGTCAATGTATGATTGTAGCCATTTCTGTATTACCTTTAGCAAAATTTTACTCGCATGGAATATCAAACACATTGTCTGATGATTTCCATATTCCGTTGGGTCACCTCTCTTTGTAATGGGCACAAATATGGATCTCTTCCAATCAGTCAGCCAGATAGTTGTCGTCCAAATTTCTTGACAGAGATGAATGAGTGCCTTCTGTGCCTCCTCACTTTCTTGAAAGATTTCAATTTTTATTCCATCAATTCCTGGTGCCTTGTTCTTTGCCAATTCCTTCAATGCACCTTGGACTTCCTCCTTCAGTATCATTGGCTCTTGATCGTGTGCTACCTCTCGAAATGGTTGAACATTATCCATTTCCTTTTGGTATAGTGACTCTCTGTATTCCTTCCATCTTCTCTTGATGCTTTCTGCATCATTCAATCATTTGCCCAGAGAATCTTTCAAGAACAAAAATCGAAGCTTGAACTTTTTCTTCAATTCCCCCAGCTTGACAAATGCTGAGTGTTCTTTCTTTTTGGTTTTCTGATTCCAGATCTTTGCACATTTGGTTGTAATATTTGGTTTTATCTTCTCAAACTGATCTTTGAAATTTTCTGTTCAGCTCTTGGACCCCTTCATTTCTTCCATTTGTTTCAGCATCTTTATGCTGGAGAGCAAGGTTTAGTGTCTCTTTTGATGTCCATTTTGATCTTTTCCTTCTTTGTCTTCTCAATGACTTTTTGCTTTTTTCATGTATGATGTTCTTGATGTCATCCCACAACTCTTCTGGTCTTCTGTCTTTAGTGTTTAATGTCTCAAATCTGTTCTTCAGATGATCTCTAAATTCCAGTGGGATATATTCAAGGTCATATTTTGGAGCCTGGGTTGATACTGATGGCTCCCTACTCACTTTGTTGTGACTCTAACTGCCACAAGAGCAGACACTTCTTGGGGGTGTACTCCACTGGGAGCTGGTCATGCCTTTGGTCACCAGGATAATGTGGGGTAAAAAAAAATTTTGCACCTTTCTCTCCACCAATAAACAGTATACCTATGTACCATCTACTGTCTTATTGCCTTCAAAGTCACCGCAAAAGTTCAAGATGGCCGTGTCCCACCTGGCCAGCTAGCACAAATCAACTGTCTCCTTTTTTCTGTGCCCCCTTCTTCCATGTGTCTGTTAAGCTGCTTCTCTTAGTTAGGGTTAGTCTAGGACTTGCCTAGGCTACCTTTGTAGGTTTGCAGCAGGACTCACCAGAATCCAGGTGCCAGGGTTAGTGCAGCTAGCTCCTCAATCACTTTCATGGAGTTACCACTGAGAACTCCATCCTGAGATTCCAACCTCAGGGAAACAGGAGCTTCACTGGGGAGGTACACTGGTGCATACTGACCATACCTCTGGTAACCAGGGGAGTGTAGGGAACAAGAAAAAAAAAATCGCACTTTTATCTCTGCAAGCCACCGTATGTTTCTGCAATACTGATATGATGTCTTGTCACTGAAGCTCCTCACTAAAGTTTAAGATGGTTACTCTATGTCTGGTCAGCCAGCACAGGACACCAGTCTCTCTCCTTTTTCTTTTTTAAACCATATGTGTTCAGCTTTCTCTCCTAGTAAGCATTCAATACACTCTCTATTCCTTCATCTGAAGCTCAGGTACAAGGATTATTATCTGCATTAGTTTCATTTGGTTTTCCTTGTTTTTGTTTTAAAGTGTTTATATAGACTTATTGTCTAATCCACCATCTTGCCACCTTTCCACATCCTGACTTATTTTACAAATTAGAAAACACAACTTGTTGAAGAGGGGCTGACTCATTCCACAAAGAACATATAAGAAAATGATCTAGGAAACTCTAAATAATAACTAATAGAGCAACCAATAGAAAGGTAGAATGGTGACATTGAAGATATCGCCTAGAACGCAGATCAAAATTCACCAAAATGAGAAACAAAGAAAATAGTAAAGAGAGTAAGACTTCAAGGATGAATTCTAGAATATCAAATACTGATTCCACCACATGTCTGTCAGTTTGTCATATAATGATAGCTTGTGGATTACTGTGATGCTGGAAGCTAGGCCGTCAGTATTTAAATAAACAAGAAGGATAACTCAGGACAAGTTTCCATGGAGCGTACAGACTTAGACTAGGAAGAAGTAGAGGCAGACCAATTCTGAAGAGTTAAGCACTGAAAACCTTCTGAATAACAGTGGAACACTGTCAGATATAGTACCAGAAGAGGAGCCCCTCATGTTGGAAGGCACTAGAAATATGATTATTGAAGAGCTGTTTTCAAAGTAGAGTTGACTTTAATGATGTGAATGAAGCAAAGACTTTGGGACCTTCATTAGCTGAAAAGGCATAACTCAAAATGGAAAGAAACAGCAGCAAACATCCATTAATAATTAGATTGTGGAAGGGAAATTGGCAGTTGTCAAAACTGAAATGAAACACACACAAGTATTGATATATTAAGCATTGTTGCTGTTGTTAACTGCCAACGAGTCAATTCTGATTCATAACAACCCTATGCATAACAGAATGAAACACTGACCAGTTCTGTGCCATCCCCACGATTGTTGTTACATTTGAGTCCAGGCCTGCCTCCACTATGTCATTCAATCTCATTGGGGGTTTTCATCTTTTCTGCTTACCATTCACTTTCCCAATCATGATGTCCTTCTCAGAGATGGGTCCTTCCTGATACATGTCCAAAATATGAGGTACAAAGTCTCACTATCCTAGCTCCTAGGAAGCATTTTGATTATACTTCCTACAACACAGATTTGTTTGCTCTACAAACAGACCATAGTACTTTTAATATTCTTCTCCAACATCATAATTCAAATGCCTTTATTATTCTATGGTCTCCCTTATTCATTGTTCAACTTTCCTATGCATGTGAGGCAAGTAAATTTCCATGGCTTGAGTCAGGCACACTTCAGTTCCCAAAGTGATAGCTTTGCTCTTGAACTCTTTAAAGAGGTCTTTTGCAGCAGATTTGCCAAATGCACTATATCTTTTGATTTCTTGACTGCTGCTTCCATGAGCATTGATTGTAAATCCAAGCAAAATGAACTCTTGGACACCTTCAAACTTTTCTCCATTTATCATTTTATTTATTGGTCCAAATGTGAAAATTTTTGTTTTCTTTCTGTTAAGATGCAATTCATACTGGAGGCTATATTCTTTGATCTTCATCATTAAGTGCCTCAAGTCCTCTTTGCTTTCAACAAGCAAGGTTGTAACATTTGCTTATTGCAAGTTGTTAAAGTCTTCTTCCAATTCTGAAGCCACGTTCTTCTTCATATAATCCAGCTTCTGGGATTATTTGCTCAGCATACAGACTGAATAAGTATGGTATAAGGATACAGCCTTGGCACACACCTTCCCTGATTCTAAACCATTCAGTATCCCTTGTTCTGTTGGAGCAATTGCCTCTTGGTCTATGTACAGGCTCCTCATCAGCACAATTAAGTGTTCTGAAATATCCATTCTTCACAATGCTATGCATAGTTTGTCATGACCTATACAATTGAAAGTCTTTGCATAGTCAATAAAACACAATTAAGAATCTATCTAGGATTTTGTGTTTTCAGTCAAGATCCATCTGACATCAGCAATGATATCTCTAGTTTCAAATTCTGTTCTGAATCTGGCTTGCATTTCTGCCATTCTTTATCAATGTATTGTAGCAACCACTCTAATGATTTTCAGCAAAATTTTACTTGCCTATCCTATTGATGATTGTTGTTGTTAAGTAATGTCAAGTCAATTCCAACCCATAGTGACCCTATACAGATAGGGATTCTGAGGAGTGGTGGTGTACTCAAACCATCGACCTTGTGGTGCATCTGGATTTTGTAGTCTAGCATTTTAACCCACAGCACCATACCAGGATCCCTTTATTAATATTGTTTGGTAATTTCCACATTCTTTTGGGTCATCTTTGCAGTGAACACAAATATGGCTCTCTTCCAATCAGCTGGCCAGAAAGCTGTCTTCTAAATTTCTTTGCATAGATTAGAATGAGTGCCTCCGGTGCTGCACTAGTTTCTTGAAGTGTTTCTATTTAGATCCCATCAATTCCTGGACCCTTGGTTTTTGCCAGTGCAACTTGAGCTTCTTCTTTCTGTACTTGATTATATGCTACCTCTTGAAATGGTTGAACATTGAACATGTCTTATTAATACAGTAACTCTGTGTATTCCTTCCATCTTCTTTTGATGCTTTCTGCATCATTTGATATTTTCCCATTTTTGTTAGTTTTAGGTGTCATGAAGTCAGATCCAACTTGTAGTGATCCTATTCAGAAATAAGGAAATGTTGCTTGGTCCTGTGCCATGCTCACAACTGTTTGTTACGCTGGAGCTCATTGCTGCTGCCATTATGCTAATCCATCTGTTTGGGGAGTTGACCTCTTTATCACTGCCCTCCACTTCTCCAAGCAAAATGTTTTTCTCCAGGGACTAGTCACCTCCTGATACTATATCCGAAGTATGAGAGACAGAGTCTTGCTATTCTGGCTTCTAAGAATCATTCTGACTATACTTCTTCCAACGCAGATTCGTTTGTACTGGCAGTCTATGGTTTTCAATCATTAGTGCCTAATGCATCAAATCTATTCTTGAAATGGTCTCTAAATTCAGGTAGAATATGTTCAAGGTAAAATTTTAGGTCTTATTAACTTGTTTTCATGTTCTTCAGCTTCAGCCTGAACTTGCTTATGAACAATTGATGGTCTTTCCCACTGGGTGCCCTGGTCTTGTTTTGACTAATGATATTGAACTTTCCCACCATCTCCTCCCATAGATGTAGTCAATCTGATTCTTGTGTTTTCTATCTGGTGAAATCCATGTTTATAATCACTTTTTATGTTGTTTTAAAAGGTGTTGTATTTGCAGTGAACAAGTCATTGGTCTTATAAAATTTTAATACGAGATCTCCAACATCATTTCTTTTCCAACTATACTGATCCTTGTCTTGGTTTCCAACCTTCACATTCGAATCACCAGTAATGATCAATGCATTTTGATTGCATGCTTGATCAATTTCAAACTAAAGAAGTTAGTAGACTTCTTTAATTTCATTATCATTAACTTTAGTTTTTGGTTCATAATTTTGAATAATAGCATTATTAACTGGTCTTCCTTGTAGGTGTATGAATATTATCCTTTCACAAACAGTATTGTGCTTCAAGATAGATCTTGAAATGTTCTTTATTTTGATGAATGTAGTGCCATTTATCTAGAATTTTTTGTTCTGGCATAGTAAACCATATGATTAGCTGATTCAAAATGGCCAATACAAGTCAATTTTAAGCTTACTAGTACTAAGGAGCTCTGGTAGGGTAGTAGTTAAGAATCAGGCTGTTAACCTCAAGGTCAGCAGTTTGAAACTATCAGCTGTTCTGCGGGAGAAAGGCTTTCTGCTCCCATAAAGATTTGCAACTTCGGAAACCCTGTGCAGGGTCATTATGAGTCAGAACCAACTCCATGGTACTTAACAACAACAAAGTACTTAGGATATTCCTTTATGAATTCCATTTCATTTTTGACAATTTCAAAATTTCCTGAATTCATCCTTCATACATTCTATATTCCATTTATGACTGGACACTTGCAGTTGTTTCTGCTCATTTTGAATTACATTAGTGAACTGAAATGGACTCGTAGTGGCCAGTTTGAATTGAACAATTGTACAGCTGGACAATCAATGCTTATGGAAGCAGCAATCATAATCAAACAACATATTGCATTAGACAAATCTGCTGAAAAAGACCACTTTCAAGAATAAATGATTAAACACAACAATGTGGGGACTAAGGTACACCTGACCCAAATGATCCTATTTTTAACCAATTCATATGCATTTGAAAGTTGAATAATGAGTACGGAAGATCATCCAAGAATCAATGCATTTAAATTATGGAACTTAAGAAGAATATTGAAAGTATCATGGACTGTCAGAAGAACAAACAAATCTATCTTAAAAGAAGTACAGCTAAAATGCTCCTTAGAAGTAAGGATGGAGAGGCTTCATCTCTCATACTTTGGGCATGTTCTCATGATGGACAAATCTTTGGAGAAGGATATCATGGTTGGTAAAGTACAGGGTCAACAAAAAAGAGGAAGATTCCCAACAAGATGGATTGATACAGTGGCATCAAAAACAAACTCAAATGTAATAAGGATTGTAAGGATAGCATAGGACCAGACAGTGTTTTGTTCTGTTGTGCAGAGGGTCCCTATAAGTTGGAACTGATTCACTGGCACTTAACAACAACAACAAATGGTTTACTATGCCAGGGATGACAAATTAAAAATGGATGGCACTGCATTCATCATAAAAAAAGAATATTTCAAGATCTATCTTGGAATGCAATCCAGTCTGTGATAGGATAATATCCATATGCCAAAAAAGAAGACCATTTAATACCACTACTTTTCAAATTTACACATCAACCACTAAAATTAGTGATGATGAAATTGAAGATTTCTACCAAATTATTCAGTTTGAGATTGATCAAATATGTGAAAGTTGGAACAAACAGGAAGGGTCAGTAGTTGGTGAGAGAACAAATGTTGGAGATCACATGATAGATTTTGCAAGACCAACTACTTATTACTTGAAAATACCTTTTTTCAACAAAAATAAAATGCAACTTTACATGGAAACCTCACCAGATGGAATATACACGTATCAAATTGACTACATCTGTGGGAAGAGATGATGGAGAAGCTCAATGTCACCAGCCAAAACAAAGCTAGGGGCCAACTGTGGAATAGACCAATAATTTATCATAAGCACATTTGGGCTGAAGCTGAAGAAAATTAAAAATAAGTCACCAGAGCCACAATATTACCTTGAATATAACCCACCTGAATTTAGAAAGCATCTCAAAAACAGATCTGATGCAAAAAACAGAAAACTTTTGATGCAATGGCATCAAAAATATGATAAAGTAAGAAAACAAAGGGTCATTAAAAAGACAAGAAAGAAAGAAAAGACTAAAATGAACATCAGAAGAGATTCTGAAACTTTCTCTTGAGAATAGAGAAGCTAAAGATATGGGAGGAAAGATGAAGTAAAAGAGCTGAACAGAAAATTTCAAAGGACAACTCAAGAAGACAAAGTCAAGTGTTAAAATGAAATGTGTGAAGACCTGGAGTTAGAAAACCAAAAGGAAAGAACTTACTCAGCATTTCTCAAGCTGAAAGACCTGAAGAAAAATCTAAGCCAAAGGTTGCAACACTAAACAATTCAATGGGCAAAATATTGAATGATGCAGAAAGTATCAAAATAAGATGGAAGGTATACACAGTGTCGCTGCACCAAAAATAATTGTTCATTATTCAACCATTTCAAAAGGTAGCATATGATCAAAACCTAACGGTACTGGAGGAAAAAGTCCAGGTTGCACTGAGGGAACTGGTACAAAACAAGGCTCCCAGAATTGATGGGATTCAAATCTTTCAACAAACTGATGTAACAATGGAAGCATGCATTCATTTAAGCCAAGAAACTTGGAAGACAACTACCTAGTCAACAGAATGGAAGAAGTCCAAATTTTTGCTCTTTCTAAAGGAAGGTGAACCAACAAAATGTTTTTCTTGTTGTTGTTAAGTACCATCAAGTTGGCACCGACTCATAATAACCTTATGCAAAACAGAACAAAACACTGCCGGTGCAAATCTCACAATCATTGCTATACTTGAGACCAGTGCTGTTGCCAAAGTGCCAATCCATCACATTGGGGGTGTTCCTCTTTTTCGCTGACCCTCCACTTTATCGAGCATGATGTCCTTCTTGGGGACTGGTGCCTCCTGATGATATGTCAGAGGTATGAGAGAAGTCTTGCCATCCTGGCTTCTAAAGAGCATTCCAGCTGTACTTTTTCCAACACAGATTTGTTTGCTCTTCTGGAAGACCATGGTACTCTCAATATTCTTCTTCAACACCAGATTTCAAATGCATCACTTCTTCTATAGTCTTCCTTATTCATTTTTCAACTTTCACATGCATATGAGGCTATTGAAATTATCATGGCTTGGGTCAGGCACACCTTAGTCCTCAAACTGACATCTTTAAAGAGATGTTTTGCAGCAGATTTGCTTAGTGTAATATGTCATTTGATTTCTTGACTGATGCTTTCAGGAGGGTTGATGGTTGAGCCAATCGAAATGAAGTCTTTGACAACTTCAATCTTTTCTCCATTGATAAGAATGTTGTTTATTGGTCCAGTGGTGAGGATTTTTGTTTTCTTTACATTGAGCTACAACCCATACAGAAGGCTGTGATCTTTAAACCTCATCAGTAAATACTTTAAGTCCCCTTTGCTTTCAGCAAGCAAGGTAATATCATCTGCCAATCATAGTTTGTTAATGAGTCTTCCTCCAACACTGCTGCCATGTTCTTCTTCATATACTTCTGCTTCTGAATTATTTACTCAGCATACATATTGGAAATGTATGGCAAAATAGTACAATCCTGGCATATACCTTTCCTGATCTTAAACCATAACGTGCTCCCTTGCTCTGTTCAAACAACTGCCTTTTGGTCTGTGTACAGGTTTCTCGTGAGCACAGTTCAGTGTTCTGGAGTACTCATTCTACACAGTGTTGTCCATAGCTTGTTATAACCCACACAATCAAATGCCTTTGCATAGTCAACAAGGCACAGGTAAATATCTTTATGGTATTCTCTGCTTCAGCCAAGATCCATTTAACATCATCAATTCTATCCCTCATTCTGTATCCTCATCTGAATCTGGTTTGAGCCCCTGTCAATGTACTGCTGAAGCCATTTTTATTATCTTTAGCAAAAGTTTCCTTGCATTTGATAGTAATGATATTGTCCGATGATATATGCATTCCGTTGGGTTACCTCTCTTTGGAATGGCACAAACATGGGTCTCTTCCAATCACTGGGCCAGGTACCTGTCTTCCAAATTTCTTGGCATAGATGTGTGAGCACCTCCAGGGCAGCATCAGTTTGTTGAAAGATTTCAATTTATATCCCATCAAATCCTGGGGCCTTATTCTTTGTCAATGCCTTCAGTGCAGTTTGGACTTTTTCCTTTCATATCACTGGCTTTGATCATACGCTATCTCGAAGTGGTTCAACATTGACCATTTCTTTTTGCTACAGTGTTTCTGTATTCCTTCCATCTTCTTTAGATGCATTTTTGAGATTATCTCTAAATTCAGATAGGAAATGTTCAAGGTCATATTTTAGCTCTCTTGGACTTGTTTTAATTTTCTTCAGCTTCAGCCTGAACTTGCATATGAGTAATTGATGGTCTGTTTCACAATCTGTGCTGACCTTTTGACTGATAATATGGAACTTTTCCACCATTTTTTTCTACAGACACAGTCAATTTGATTTATGTATATTCCATTTGGTGAAGTCCATGTGTATAGTCATCTTTTATGTTGTATAAAAATATTAATTTAAAAATATGTATAAAATATGTGTTAAAATGTAAAATATGTATCAGAAATGAAGAAGTCATTGGTATTGCAAAATTCTATCACACAATCACCAACATTGCCTCTATCACCAAGGACATATTTTCCTATGATTGATCCTTTCTCTTTGTTTCCAACCTTTGTATTTGTATCACCAGCAATTATCACTACATCCTGATTGCATGCTTGATTAATTTCAGACTGAAAAAGTTGATAGAATTCTTCAATGTCATTATCACTTAGTTTCATGGTTAGTACATAAATTTGAATAATAGTTTGTACTAACTGGTCTTCCTTGTAGGCACGTGGATATTATCCTATCATAGACAGCACTGTACTTCAAGATAAATCTTGAAATGTTCTTTTTGATGATGAATGCGGCACCATATCTCTTCAATTTTTCATTTCCAGCATAATAAACCATGTGGTTATCAGATTAGGAATGACCAAAAAAAAAAAAAACACCATTTCAGTTCACTGATGCCTAGGATATCAATGTTTATATGTTCCATTTTATTTTTGATAACATCCAGTTTTTCTAGATTAATATTTGTACATTCCAAGTTCCAATTAGTAATGGATATTTACAGCTGTTTCTCCTTACTTTGAGTTGTGTCCCATCAGCAAATGTAGGTATCATAAGCTTTACTCTATTTTCATTATCATGGCCAACTCTACTTTAAGGAAGTAGCTTTTCCCTAGTTGTATTTTGAGTGCCTTCCAACCTGAGGGACTCATTTTAGGCACAATATAACATGAAGAGTATGCTGGTGCGCTTCATCATGTTTCAATATTCAATATTCTGGTGTTCTCTGACAGTGTTCCACTGCTAATCATAAAGTTTTTGATGACTAATTACATGGAGATAATCTGTCTCTCCTTCTTTCCAGTCAACACATAAGCCACCACAGTATAGTAAATTGACAGAGAATGTAGAAATGTAGAAATCATCAAACAGCACAATTAATATAACAGACAAGCAAAATTGCAGAAGATAATTTAAAACTGATTGCAGCAGTACAAAGACAGGGATCTTAGAATTCAAGCCAGATTCTAAAGATGACATGGAACTAGGCATATCATTTTTTATGTCAGATAGATCTTGGTGGAAAACAGAAAATACAAGAAAGATGTTTACTTGTGCTTTATTGACTATGCAAAAACATTTGATTGTGTGGATCAAGACAAGCTATGGATAATTGTTAAGAATGGGTATTCCAGATATTTGATTGTGCTCATGAGGAACCTGTGCATAGACCAAGAGACATTCATCTGACCATAACAAGAGGATACTGAAGTGTTTAGAATCAGGAATGGTGTGCACTAGTACTCTATTCTTTCCCCATACTTATTCAATCTGTATACTGAGCAAATAATCAAAGAAGCTGTATTATATGAAGAAGAGCATGACATCAGGATTGGAGGAAAACTCACTAACAACCTGTGATTCACAGATGATACAATTTTGCTTGCTTAAAGGGAAGGGGACTTGAAATACTAACTGATGAATATCAAAGACCACAGACTTCAGTGTGGGCTGTCCCTCAATGTAAAGAAAACAAAAATTTTCACACTGGACAAATAAACAACATTTATCATGATAAATGAAGAAAAGATTGACATTGTCAAAGACTTCATTTTTCTTGGATCCGCTATCAACATTCATGGAAACAGCAGTCAAGAAATCAAACAATGTATAGCACTGACATAAATCTGCTGCATAAGATCCCTTTAAAGTGTTAAAGAGGAAATATGTCAGTTTGAAGACTAAGGTGTGCCTGACCCAAGACATGGTATTTTCAATAGCCTCATATGCATGTGAATGTTGGACACTAAATAAAGAAGATTGTAGAAAAATTGATGCATTTAAGTTACGGTGATATAGAAGGATAGTGAAAGTACCATGGATTATCAGAAGAACAAACTAGTCTGTGTTGAAAGAGGTACAGCTAGAATGTTCCTTAGAGGCAGAATGGTGTGACTTTACCTCTCATATTTATGACATATTATCAGAAGGGACCAGTCCCTGGAGAATGATATCATGTTTGGTAAAGTGGAAGATCAACAAAAAAAGAGGAAAAGCCCCAATGACATGGATTGACACCATGGAAGCAGCAATGGGCTCAAACATAGCAATGATTGTGAGAAACTGGGCAGTGTTTTGTTCTGTTGTGCATAGTGTCACTGTGAGTAGGAATTGATTCTAGGGTACCTAGCAACGGTAACAATGGGGAATATCCAATGGATCCACAAAGCCAAGGATCTGACCACAGTAGTAGAAGAAAGAGCTATGGTGAACATTATTTAGAAAAAGAGAGAGAATTGAAATATGATTAGATGTCATCCAAAAAAATCATTGCCATTGAGTTGATTTAAACTCGTATCATAGTGACCTTATGAAACTGATTAGAACCACACCCAGAGAGTTTCCAAGACCATACATGTTTATGGATGGAAACTGCCTGATAGCTATCCCATGGGATAGTGGCTGGGTTCAAACCTCTGACCTTTAAGTTAACAAGAGAGCTATTCATAACTGTGGCAAGAGAATTCCTTGTATTGGATATGATTATTGTAGTTACTACTTAGTGCCATCAAGTCAATTCAACTCATAGCAACCCTGTATAGGATTCCTGAGGCTTAAAATTTAGGAGCAGAAAACCTCATCTTTCTCCCTTGATCAGATAGAATACAGCATTAAAAATGGTTCAGGGGATATATAATATTGTTGTTGTTAAGTGCCATCAAGTCAGTTCCAACCCATAGAAACCCTGAATAGGGTTTCCAAGGAGCAACAGTGAGCTTGAACCGCCGACCTTGTGGTTCAAACTGACTTTGCAGTCCAGCACATTAACCCACAGCACCACACCAGGACTCCAAATTATCTTGGTGAAGCAGATGTATCAAGGAGAATAGTTGATGATGCAGGAAAGGTGCTCAAGTATAGACAGGCTGGTATATTATTGCAATCATAATGATATTTATTAAGCTTTTTATATGTATTAGGCAGTAAACACTTCACCTATATCAGCTCACTTAACCCCCACAAAAACCCTGTGAGGTCAGCAGTAGTATCATTATTCCTATTTTACAGATGAGGAAAATGAAACAAGGAAAGAATGGGTTTCATGGCTGGCAGTACCGGGATTTGAACACAGGAAGTCCAGGTGTGGTGCTGTGGGTTAATGCACTGGACTGCAAAATTGGTTTGAACCAAAAGATTGTAAGGTCAAGCTTGTCAACCACTTCTTAGAAACCCTATACAGGGTCACTGTGAGTCAGAACCGACTCAATGACATTTAAGCTGCAGAGCTGCCTTCACAAGCTAAAACTGTAGTTTGAGGAATACATGAATGTATTTTGAAGACCCAGACTATGTCTGAAGAGATGAAGAAGCATTTACTAAGTCAAAAAGTATTGCTTCAGTTTCATACCTGCATGGGTTTATACCACATAAAACATCTTTAAATATGTCTCTGAGATCTGTGGATGGCTGTAGACAAGTTCTCTCATTAATAATCGTGTTTCACCAGATGCCTTCAAAACAAAAGTCCAATTAAAACAGTAGTTCCTAAAGGGATCTGTTGAGCCAGTTAAATTCAAGGTAGAAAGATCAGCACAGGTTACGGCAGCATTTTTAAGATTTCAAAGGGGTCATCTTTTTTTTTTTTTTTTTTTGAAAGTTTTCATTGTGAATTGAGTGATAGTTTACATGGGAGAACATCAGTTTTATACTCATCATTTCATTGCAATGATTACAATCTCCTCCATGCAACAGTAATTGCTTCTATTCCCTTTGGGTTGTTGTTTTATTTTTTGTTTTTGGTGGGGGGTATACACAAAAACACTCAGGAATATATATATATATAATCATTTAAACAACCAAAAAGCACATTCTGCAAGACTGCCTCCTGGCTCCCATCACAGTCTTTCTCTTTCCATGAATCTAGAGTCCTCAGCTGCTCTCTCTCTCTCCGTCATCATCTCTGCCTCCATCTCTGGTGTCACTGCTTCACTGGATAGGGTCCCACATTCTACTCATGCTCTTTTCCCTTGATGGTTCTAGGGTCCTCTGTTTCTGTAATATAACTACTCCCCTCTTAATGGGAAGTCTGTGTCTGCCTCTAGCTCATTTGTCTCAGTTACTCTTTTCTGTTTTGAGACATGTGCTGAGATCTTTTGTTTGTTTGTTTGTTTGTTTGTTTGTTTTTGAACATTTTCAATAGTTAGATGCATTTTCAATGATTAAATGATCGTATGTTGCTGTGTTATTAAGCTTACTGAGTGGATCCTGGTGGATGTGATCTGGAGATGGGCTTCCCTTTTCACGTGTAATGCCTAGCAGCTGGTATTGGCTCCTGTCCAGATGGCGGGATATTATGAGGTATGCGTGTAGCTTGGCCATGATCAGTCTCCTCTTGGGTAACATAGGGGGAGAAAGCTCCCACCACCAGGAAAAAAAGTGAGATCAAAAGGAGCAAAAACAGAAACAATATAAGAGCAGAGACAAAAACCACTACTCAAAAACAAAAATAAAACTGTAGCCAACTGTCCAGTAGCCTTTGCTGCACAGGTCAGTGTGTACACAGTAGAAGCATCCAGTGGTGGATGGGGGTGTCCACTCACTCAGGTCCCTCCTCTGGTCACCACCATGGAGGTGCACAGATAGATATTGAGAAATGAATGGGAGACAGATTGTCCATTATTTTTATCTCTGAAGGTCAGTTAAGTATCTGCTTATGTACAGCGTAATTCTCAAAAAGTTGCGTTCTTGTATATAGTAGTTGGTGTTGGCTCTTCCCTTTTATGTTGGGGTTTTACAAGGTACACATATGATCTGCCTGTATGGCCAGACCTGCTGTCTCTTGTTCAGTAAGGCAGGTATAAAGGGTCCCACCCAGGTCAACTTTAGGGCTGAGTCCCAGACTCAGATGTCATAAGAAGCAGCCAAAGGATTAGCTTGCTGTGGGAAAACTATGGGCACAACACTGGACCCTTTTGAGGGTGCTCTCCCATGTGCCTGAAGGTGTCTGGTCTGGGCAAAGAGGGTGCCACAGGGGAGAGGAGGAAAGAAAAGTGAAAAATCCATCACACCTCTTTTCCCAGATGCTGCTCTGTGGTTTTTAGCACTGTATCACTGTATCAGGCTGGCTGTGGCCCTGCCCTCTGATGTCAGCCCAGGCAGAGGGGCCTGCAGTCAGCATCCTGATCAATTCAGAAATCGCCATGCTTTCCTTCCACAGTCAGATTTCTCCACTGGTGGGCATGGAAAACTGATGCCCCGCACCTTATATTAGATGCTGGAACTGTTCAGGGAAAGCTCCGTCTCTGGTTTTTCTGCACCTCTGCTGAGGAGCCTCCCCTACCTGTCTCTGCTTCTACTCCCCTCTTTACATCACAAAACTTCTAGCTTTACAGTTGTGACAACCACAATTAGTCATGATAACAATTACTCACTATTGAATCATAGAAATCTTATCCCATCTCCTTTTACCAGACTCGTCTAGACAAAATGAAAACAATTCAATGAAGATTCTACCTTCCCCTGCACACTCTGAAACAAAACTCCCTCTTGAAAGCTTGTAAGCCAGTCACTTTATGCCTTTGTAGCCCCATTTTAGGTGGCCAATGTCTAAATTGCCCATCCCTATCAAACCTGTATATAGAGGGGATAGGATTGATATTTGATGTGAAGACTCTTCCCCTCACAGTTGGTACCAAAGGAGTCTTCTTGATAGATTTTCTTGAAAAGCACATGACAATCACAGGGACTGATGAGGAAGAAGTCTTCATTGCAAACCACATTGGTGAAGAAAAGAGCAGGAAATTTGTGCTGAGGAATTATTTTCAACCATGACAATGTACCTGCTCATTCTTCAAGAGTAGCAAGGGCTGTCATACAAGAGTTTTAGTGGGAAACCTTACTCCATTCACCCTGCAGTCCAGATCCTGTCCCCTTAGACTTCTTTTTGTTTCCCAAACTCAAAGAGCATTGAAATGAAACATGATCTGAGTCCCTCAAGCACATCAAATCTGCCATTTTGATTTGTTATAAATGGAAGAGTACAGAATTCTTCCGTGAAGGATTGTTGTTGTTGTTGTCAGGTGCCATCAAGTCAGAACTGACTCATAGCGACTCCATGAACAGCAGAGCGAAACAATGTCCTATCCTGGGCCAACCTCACTACCGCTGCCACACTTGAGTCCATCAATGATGCCACCTGGCCGATCCATCTCGTTAGAGATCTTCCTCTTTATCTCTGACCCTCCACCTTACCCAGCATGACATCCTTCTCCAACGATTATTTCCTCCGGACAATATGTCCAAAGTATGAGAGACGAAGCTTAGCCATCCTGGCCTCCAAGGATCACTCTGGCTTCACTTCTTCCCAAACAGATCTATTGGTTCTTTTGGCAGTCCATGGCACTTTTAGTATTCTCCTCCAACACCACAACTCAAAGATGTTTACCTATGCTTTATTGACTACACAAAGGCTTTCAATTGTGTGGATCATGACAAGCTATGGACAACATTGAGAAGTATGAGTATTCCAGAACACTTCATTGTACTTCTGAGGAATCTGTACCTGGACCAAGAAGCACTTGTTCAAACAGAGCATGGGAACACTGAATGTTTTAAAATTAGGAAAGGTGTGTGACAAAGTTGTGTTCTTTCACCATACTTATTCAACCTATATGCTGAGCAAATAATATGAGAAGCTGGGTTCTATCAAGAAAAATGTGACGTCAGGATTGGAGGAAGACTCATTAACAACCTGAGATGTGCAGATGATACAATCTTGCTTGCTGAAAGTGAAGAGGACTTGAAACATCTACTGATGAAGATCCAAGAGCACAGCCTTCGGTATGGGTTGCATCTCAATGTCAGAAAAACAAAAATCCTCACCACTGGACGAATAAACAACATTCTTATCAACGGAGAAAAGATTGAAGTTGTCAAGGACTTCATTCTTCTTGGATCAACTATCAACACTCGAGGAAGCAGCAGTCAAGAGATCAGACGACGTATTGCATTGGGAAAATCTACTGCACAGGAATTTTTTTAAGTGTTGAAGAGCAGAGATGTCAGCTTGAGGACAAAGGTGCACCTGACCCAAGCCATGGCATTTTCAATAACCTCATATGCATGTTAAAGCTGGATAGTGAATAAGGAAGACCATAGAAGAATTGATGCCTTTGAGTTGTGGTGTTGAAGGAGAATACTAAAAGTGCCATGGAGTGCCAAAAGAACCACTAGATCTATTTTGGAAGAAGTGCAGCCAGAGTGCTCCTTGGAGGCCAGGATGGCTAAGCTTTGTCTCTCATATTGTCAGGAGAGAACAGTTACTGGAGAAGGATGTCATGCTGGGTAAGATGGAGGGTCAGAGAAAAAGAGGAAGACCCCAACGAGATGGATCAGCCAGGTGGCATCGTTGATGGCGTCAAGTGTGGCAGCGGTAGAGGGGTTGGCCCAGAATCAGACATTGTTTTGTTCTGCTGTACATGGGGTTGCTATGAGTCGGTTCCAACTCGATGGCACCTGACAACAACAACAATAACAACAACTAAGTGAACACATGCAGAGGATCCCAGCCTATACAGCAGACAAATCATGACAAGAAATTCTGTAGCCAGGTATACAAGTGTACACACAGGCATTGAGTAAGACTTATGACAGTCTAACTCTTAACACAAGTGTGAGCACAAGATAACATTTAACAAACATTTCTACACCTCTGCAGTCATGGCCCAAGTTTTCAAAACTCATCCTGAAAGTTTACTTTTCTTGGCATAAATTGTAGTCATAAAAAGTCCAGGAGTAAAATATTTAGGAAAAAGTTTTGTGAACTATTTTGTGAACCTCAATCAAGTTCACATAATTCAAACACGGCTGCAACCATATATTGACGGAGAACTTTCAGAGGTTCAAGTTGGATTCAGCAGAGGACATGGAATAAGGGATATCATTGCTGACATCAGATGGATCTTGGCCGAAGGCCTAGAAGACCAGAAAGATGTTTACCACTACATCATTGACTATGCAAAAGCTTTTGATTGTATGGCTCATGACAAAGTATGGACAACATTGCAGATCATGAATATTCTGGAACACTTAACTGTGCTTATAAGGAATCACACAAAGACCAAGAGGCAGTTGTTTGAACACAACAAGCAAACACTGAATGGTTTAAAATTAGGAAAGATATATGTCAGGTTGTATTTTCTTTAATCATACTTATTCAATCTGTATACTGAGCAAATAATTCAAGAAGCTGGATTATATGCAGAAAAACATTGCATCCAGATTGGATTAACAACCTGTGATATGCAGATGATACATCCTTGCTTGCTGAAGTGAAGAGGTCTTAAAATACTTACTGATGAAGATCAAAGACCACAGCCTACAGTATGGGTTGCACCTCAATGTAAAGAAAACAAAAATCCTCACCACTGGACCAATAAACAACATCCATATAAGTGGAGAAAAGATTGAAGTTGTTAAAGATTTCATTTTGCTTGGATCAACCATCAACAGTCATGGAAGCAGCAGTCAAGAAATCAAACTACATATTGCATTAAGCAAATCTGCTGCCCAAGACCTCTTTAAAGTGTTCAAGAACAAAGATGTCAGTTTGAGAGTTAAGGTGTGTCTGACCCAACCTATGGTATTTTCAGTAACCTCATGTGCATATGAAAGTTGGACAATAAATAAGGAAGACCATAGAAGAATTGATGCATTTAAGTTATACTGTTGAAAAAGAATATTAAAAGTACTATGGACTGCCAAAAGAACAAACCAATCTGTGTTGGAAAAAATACAGCCAGAATGTTCCTTGGAAGCCAGGATGGCCAGAATTCTTCTCTAGTACTTCAGAAATATTATCAGGAAGGCCCAACACTGGGTCCATGGTTGGCAAGGTTGAAAAAAAGGAGGAAGACCCCCCAAAATGAGATGGATTGTCACAGTGGCAGCAGCAATGGGCTCAAACATAGCAACAATTGTGAGGTTGGTGCAGGACTGAGCAGTGTTTCATTCTGTTGTGCAAACAGTTGCTATGCGTCTGTACCTACTCAATGGCACCTAACATCAACAACATATCTCAACTAACTGAACCAGTTATTTAGGAGACTTTGTGCCTATTTTTTAAAGAAAATTCTCTACATGATTATCCAGTCATGGGCCTGCAAATCTACTGCTACGTTTTACTACAAGAGCAAAGAGCTTTCTGTTGTTAGGTGCCATCAAGTAAGTTCTGAATTAACATGCAACATCCTCATCTACAACAGAACAAAGCACTGCCCAAGTCTGTGTTATTCTCACAAGCATTCCTACGTTTGAGTAAAATGAAGTAGTCATTGAGCCAGTTTATCACTCTTCTTTTCTGCTAACCCTCTACATTACTAAGCATGATGGCCTTCCCCAGGGACGGTTCCCTACTGATAACATATACAAAGTGAGATGAAATCTTGCCATCCTCAGTGTCAAGGAGCACTCTGACTGCACTTCTTCCAAGACAGATTTGTTCACTCTGTGGCAGCCCAGAGTATATTGAATATTCTTTGTCAACGCATTTCAGTGCATCAATTCTTTTTCAGTCTTCCTTATTCATTATCCAGCTTTCACATGAGTCTGAGGCAAATGAAAATACCATAGCTTGGGTGAAATGAACATTAGTCCTCAAAGTGACATGTTTACTTCTTGTTGTTGTTGTTGTGAAGTGCCATCAAGTCTATTCTGATCCACAGCAATCCTGTATAAAGTTTCCGAAGAGAGACTGGTGAACTTGAACCGCCAACCTTCCAATTCAAAGCGACTTTGCAGTCCAGCTCCACACCTTTGCTTCTTAGCCCTTTAAAAAGTTGTTTTGCAGCAGATTTTCCCAATGAAATATATCATTTGATTTCATGATTGCTGTTTCCGTGAGTATTAATTGTGGATCCAAATAAAATTAAACTTTTAGCAACTTCAATATTTTCTCCACTTGTCATGACATTGCTTATTGGTTGAGTTGTGAGGCTTTTTGTCTTCTTTGTGTTGAGGTATAACCCATACTGAAGGTTGTAATCTTTTTCTTCATAGTAAGTGCTTCAAGTTCCTTTCACTTTCAGCAAGCAAGGTTGTCTCATCTGCATATCACAGGTTGTTCGTGAGTTTTCCTCCAATCATGATGCTGCATTATTCTTTGTATAGTTGAGCTTCCAAGATTATTTATTCAACATATGCTTTCTAGGAGAAGACAAATACACCTTGAGATAAATCAGAAAAACAAGTCACATTTAAAAACTTCAAAAAATGTGAAAACCCGCAAGCATTGACATAACATAGTCCACATTGACAATGTTTTACATTCCAATTTAGTGAGTAGAGGATGCAGTCTTAAAAGCTCACCAGAAGTCACCTAAGGTCTCTTCGTGCCCGGGAGAAATAAGAGTGATGAAAATTAAAGACAGATAGCCTAATGGTCCATGGAAATATCAAACTGAGACTAGAAGACCAAATCCTGAGACTAGAACTAGTTGGTGCCCAGCTATAGTGGCCAACTGCTCTGAAAGGGATCACATTAGAAGTTCCTGGATAGAGTTGAATAAAATGTGGAACAAAACTCAAAATCATAAAATAATAATAATAATAATAATAATAATAATTAAACAGGATTACTAGTTGGATATAGGCTGTTTACCCGTGAAATTGTGGTTCTTGGTAACAGTTCTGGAATTCACCCCCATGGCTCGATTTTCAGCTAATCAATAGATAGGTCTGTAGGCAGAACAACAACACTAGTGAGGTATGCACTCCATAGAATGGTCAATTATTTGAAGTCAAAAAGACAAAGTTTAGAAAGGTTGGGAAAGAAGGAGGGATGGAAACAAGAAACACAGGTAGGAAGTAGGATTGTTGTTGTTGTCAGGTGCCATCGAGTTGGAACCGACTCATAGCGACCCCATGCACAGCAGAACGAAACAATGCTCGATCCTG
>NW_006408811.1:375904-384762 GCF_000296735.1 Chrysochloris asiatica | reverse complement strand
CAATAGCGAAAGTCGAGGCTTGAATTTTTTCTTCAGTTCCCCCCGCTTGAGAAATACTGACCGTGTTCTTCCCTTTTGGTTTTCTAACTCTAAATCCCTGCACATTTTATTATAGTATTTGGCTTTATCTTCTCGAGCTGATCTTTGAAATTTCCTGTTCAGCTCTTGCACCTCTTCAATACGTGATGTTAAATAGAAGGGGTTGCAATTGATGTGATAAAATGTGATAAAATGAAGGGTGCGTGATTTGTTGAATGCAAAACTGACAGTCTGCTTTGTAAACTTTTATTCAATTCACAGTAAAGAGTTAAAAAAAAAAAAAAGACTTTAGTGTTTTTCTTTATTTTTGCCTTCTGTTGTTGTTTGTTTGTTTAACATCTGCAGGAACAAATCCTGATTTGTTCTTAAACCCTGAGTCATTTGAAAATCTGTCCAAATGTCTCCCCTCCAACCCTTCTCTCTTCTACCCACTGTCATGGAGTTGATTCCAACTCGTAGTGGTTCTACATAGGTTTTCAGAGGCTGTAAATCTTTACAGGAGCTTTCTCCTGTGGAGAGACTGGTGGGTCTGAGTTGTCTACCTTGGAGTTAGCAGTTCAGTGCTTATCATATTAAGCAATAAATTCACATCAAATATTATTCATTGAAAACATTCAGATCAAACCAAATTCACCATGCCATAGACACCCCCAAAAGAAGCCAACATTCCTCCTTCATGTTTTTTCACAGGGAAAGTTATTGAGTTCTTGTCACCTACTGGCCTCAACTCTGAGCATGACTCTCCCAGGAAGGGGTCTTGGCACAGATAGGGAATGAAATGCTGGCTGAGCTGAGATCCCTGCATTAAATGTTGTAGGGCTCCAGCCAAGGCTGAATGTTCTTAACTAAACCCTTTAGTTATGTCCAGATTTCACAGCTGACTCCTGAAGGCACCAGGCTGCAAGCTTTCTTGCCAAAACCCCAAAGCTGTCATGGGAAGGCGCTTCCTGGCCCTGACTCAACGATGGAGAAGCACACACTGTTGACAATGGTGCAGGAGCAACTGTGAGCCCTCTCTAAGAACACTCTGGAAAGCATTATCCTACCCAAAGGGGATGAAAGTCTCTTTGAAAGCATTTCTCCTAGTTTGCTCAGAGATGAAGACAAAAACCATAACACATGGGAAGGACCAACATCCCACGCACTTCTGACTGATATTATCTGGGTGTTCTGCTTTCAAAAACATATTGCTTTTAAAGGGAAAATACTTTCCCATCACTAACTGTCCCTAGAGTAAATCATTTGCCTTTCAGGGACCCAAGGTCCTCATCTGTAAAATGAGAAGTTGAAATAAATGATTATCAAAGTCCCATATAGTTCAGGAACAACATCTATCAAAAGTGGTCAAACATCAGAGTTGTGAATGAAATGGTGTCCTCCAAAAATACGTGTTAGAATCTTAACCTCTATATGTGTGGAAGTAATCCTGTTTGAAAACAGGGTTTTCTTTATTACATAATCAAGAAAGGTTTATTCTAAATCTAATCACTTATGAGTTCTAAAAATAACAGAACCAACAGCCACATACATGTAGGAGAAGACAGATACCATGTGAAGACTCCCAAAGAGCCAAGAGACACCCTAGGCTGCCATCAAGGAAAGAATCATTATGGCTGACACACTGATTTGGACTGTTAGTCTTCAGATCGGTGGGCAAATAAATTTCTGTTCTTGAAAGCCACCCATTTGTGGTTATTTCTATTACAGTAGCACTAGGTAACTAAGACAATCAATTTTTATGACTCAACGTATATATACATGCACTCTTATTAAATCACTCAGGTCTTCACCTTCCATACACTTTATATTCATTCATTTAATAAAAATTTCTAGAACATGCCAAGCATGTTGTAGGCACTGAGTGCATAGCATCAAAGCAGACAGAGCCCCAGTTACTTGGAGCTTATTTTCTAGGGGGTGGAAAGACACAAACTAATAAATAAACACATACAAACCAGATGGTGGCAGAGGAGCAAATTAAAGGTCTCCATAGTCTATATGATATATGATCAAGGAAGTCCCCTTTGATTAAGTGACATTTGAGCAGAACTTTGAAAGATATACAGTGATGGACTGAACCATGGGATATTTGTGACAAGGAGATTTCAGGCAAAAATAACAACATGTGAAAAGAGCTCAAGATGGGTATGATTTTGCCATATTCAAGAGTTAAGGGGCTGCAAGGAGGCCAGTGTAGGTGGGATAGAGTGACCAACGGGTGAGTAGAAGGGATATGAAATCAGAAAGATCCTTAGGGTCTGTGAGGCCTGACTTTTACTATGAATAAGACAAAAAACTGGAGGGTTCTGAGCTTGGGAGTGGTTTTAATTATGCATGTTTCTTAAAAATTACTCTCACTCTTCTATGTGACAAACAGACTTATAGAGACAAGAGCAGAAGCAAGAAGACCAGCTAGAAGGCCGCTGCAATTAATCAGAAGAGACACAACAGTGGCTTGGTCTAGGCGGCAAGAGTACAATTTAAAATATATAAATAAATAAATAAAGTTTTGTTTTGAAGTTAACAAGTTAACATTAGAGGAGTCACAAATATATAATAAGTGGAATGCAAGAGAAAGAAAAGTTAAAGATGACTTCATGATTTTTTGGTTTGAATAAGTGAAATCACAGAGTTTCCATTGACTAAGACTTTGGAAGGAACATATCTGGGACATAGGCATCTGGAAGTCTAAATTAGGCATGTGAAATTTTGAGATGGCTTTTAGACACCTTGTGAAAATGTGATATTAACACTACAGGCTTCTCAAATCTTCTTTGGAGTATGAGAAAATATAATCCCCAGGAAAACCCTATCTTTCATCTAAGAGTTGCCCAGAGAATACTTTCTTTAACAACCGACTGTCTAAGAGGGGGAAAAAAATCCCTAACATCCCTAATTTGTAGCAATTGCCAATTTCCACGATGTAAATACTTCCATCATGGCCAATTTCAAGTTAACAATTTGTTGTTGTTGTTGTTATGAGTTGTCAAGTCAATTCTGACTCATCGTAACCTTACACACGACAGAATGAAACACTGCCTGGTCCTGCACCAACCTCACAATTGTTGTCATGCTCGAGTCCATTGCTACCACCACTGTGCCAATCCATCTCGTTGAGGGTCTTCCTATTTTTTCCTGACCCTCCACTTTACCAAGTTTGGTGTCCTTCTCCAGGAACTATTCCCTCCTAATAACATGTCAGAAGTATAAGTCTTGCCATCCTGACTTTTAAGGAACATTCTAGCTGTACTTCTTCCAACACAGATTTGTTTGTTCTTCTGACAGTCTGTGATACTTTTAATATTGGTCTTCAACACCATAACACAAATGCATCAATTCTTCGATAGACTTCCTCAGTCATTACCCAACTTTCACATGCATATAAGGCTATTGAAAATACCATGGGTTGGATCAGACACACCTTAATCCTCAAACTGGAATTTTTGCTCTTGAACATTTTAAAGCGGTCTTGTGCAGCAGATTTGCCTTGATTTCTTGACTGCTTGATTTGCTTGATTTCTTGACTGCTGCTTCCACGTGTTGATTGTGGATCCTAGCAAATGAAGTATTTGACAACTTCACTCTTTTCTCCATTTACCATAATGTTATTTATTGGTCCAGTGGTGAGAGATTTTTTAGTTCTTTACATTGGGGTGAAATCCGTACTGGAATCTGTGGTTTTTGATCTTCATCAGTAAGCACTGCTTGTCACTAAATCCAGAAATGTGGACTATTGGCTCTCACAAGCCAGTCCAAAGAGGCTACATCACAGCATTGCAGTGACCTCCTCTCCAAACCCTTCCTAATCCCTCTTCTCAAAAGAAAGAAATACAGAAAAATGGTGAGTAGAAGTAATTTTAGAAAGTGAGGTAATAGTTTTAGGTTGTTACCCTTTAAACACCTTGAGAAGATTTTGGGAAAACAGGTTATAAGAAAGCAGAGGCATTTCAATTATAAACAGCTGCTTTCTTGTCGTAACAAACAGATCCAAGATCTGACATTAATTATCTCTAATGTAAAACAAACTTATTCTCAAATTTCAATGAGTGGGGGAGGGCAGAGCAGGACAGGAGGGGATGCAAACCCTTGTCCCCAATAATCATCCTCCAAGTCATTTCTAAAAGAAGAAAAAATTCATCCTCTATATTATTTGTAGTACTGTAAGTGAGACCCACTGTGGCATTTGCTTGGAGTCCTGATGTGGCACTACAGGTTAATTTGCTAGACCACAAGGTCAGTTTGAACCACAAGGTCAATGGTTCAAGGCCCTCAGCCTCTCCTTGGAAAGCCTATACAGGGTCACTAACAACAACAACAATAAGGTCAGTTTGAACTGCAAGGTTGGTGGTTCAAACTCACCAGCTGCTCCTTGGAAACCCCATGCAGCGATATGAGTCAGACATATTTATTGCTGGTTTCTAAGCCTAGTGCAATTTCTCTTTTTTAATTAATCAGAGAATACCTGAATCACTTGCTAATTCAAGGTGAGAAAAAAAAAAAAAAAAAAAAAAAACTTACTCTAGGGTTTAATATACTCCTGGAGAGAACAATTTCCCCAGGACATGAATGACATTAGGTTTGTGTTAGACAACTTTGTTGGCCCATAAACAAATTAAGGATTCTTATGAAAAGTTTTATTCACTCCTTCACACTTGAATCAAACTAGTTGCTATCAAGCCAGTTCCAACTCACGGAGACCTCAAGTATGTCAGAGTAGAATTGTGTTCCTTAAGATTTTCAGAGACTGATCTTTCGGAAGTAGATTGCCAGTTCTTTCTTCCAAGGCACCTCTGGGTGGACCCGGACCTCCACAATTCTGGTTAGTAGCCAAATGTTTGCATCACTCAGAGACTCTTCCCCACGCAACTAAGTGTCCTAATACTCTCTGCATTTCAGAATTAGTTAAGAAATTTACCTTAATTTGTTTGTGATGAGATAGAGATATGGGTATCTTTTTAGAGTTCTCCAGCTGATACAAATTTGTAGCAAGGATGAGAACTATTGCTCTAGAAGTTCAAGATATGAAATGATGAGCCCAAGGTTCTAGTTCCATTTCTACCATGTAGCATATGTTGTTGTTATATCTTGGAGTCAGTTCTGACTCATAGTGACCCTGTCTAGGGTTGCTGAGGCTTTAAGTCTTTGAGGGAGCAGAATGCCTCATCTTTCTCCCCAGTAGTAGCTGGCAGGTTCAAACCGCCGTCCTTGTGGTTTGCAGTCCAGTTCTTATCGTATGGAGCTACCGCATATGCTTATGAAGGGGCTTTAAAAAGTTTTTGGAAAAATGGAATTGAAACATAATGGAATTTTCCCATGAACTTTTTGAAGCCCTTTCGTATGTCCATGGAAGAGCCATTGAACAGTGTAGACTTCAGAGAGTTAGAACAGATGGTGTCTAGGCTCCCTCATCCCCTTGACATTTTGCATCTGCTAAGACAGTGCCATTGTATCATCAGAGTTGCACTTTGGCATCCACTGTTGCAGCCACCTGGACAGCCTGAGGGTGTGTTTTCATGAGCCATGGCTGTTGCTGCTTGAGACTAATCAAATAACTGGTAAAACATCTTTTTAAGGAAAGCTTGAGAAAAAAACAGGGATGGGCCAAGTGAGCTACCCAAACTAAAGCATTTTGTTTCGGATGGAGGGTCAGGTTGACACACAGTCCTAGTCGTTCCCAACTCCTACCCTTCAGTTTAGTTTCCTGGTTTTATCATCTCCCAAGGATGCAACAGCACTAATGAAAACCCAGCACTCTTCAAAACCCTGGAATTTCACATTTCTTATGACCAAATAATAAAGCAATCAAAGGTCAATTAACAATGTCTTCTAAAGTCAAATCAAAGTAATATTCACTGGCTGTTCTTTTGAGTTATGAACAGTAGCGTTCCCTCCATAAATACTGGCAATTAATGGCCAATTGCACCAAAGCTCTCATTATAATGTAAACTTACATATTCTATTACCTCTCCTGCCTTTGCCTTCCAGGACATCCCCATATACACATCACATTCACACACACACACAATACACACCCAAAGCTGGGGAATCCAAAGAAGCAGAGATAACAAAGCAGCATACAAAGTACCCGTGCCTATGTACATCCCCTGGAGAATGGCCCCTCAAAAAGACAAAGACCCAGAGAACAACTGCCTCCAAGGAGTACCAATACAGTTTTACAGAAACAATCATCACAGAAGAACACAGCCCCAACCATGGGTGAGTTTGCCCCCGAGAGAGATATGGGTAGCTTTTGAGAGTTCTCCAGCTGATATAAATTTGTAGCAAGGATGAGAACCACTAAAGGAGTCAGAACTGACTCAGAAAGCCAATGTCAGCCCCCATTTATCTTCTGGTCCATCTCCCAACTCCAAGCACAACTCTCAGGGGAGATGGAAAGGAAGAAATGCTGTACTGCCAATGGCAGCAGAGGCTTTTGATTAAGGAAGTAAATGAAATGTAAGCTTTGTTTCTTAAATCTCCCAAAATCGTTTTCCAAAAGAAAAATGTAGATTCAAAAAAGAAGAGGAGCAGAAAGGTTTAAGGCTTCAGTCTGAAAGGCTAGATGAGGGAAGCAAATAAATTCAATGCTTTCAACAAGAGAACAGCGTGATGCTGCCAAACTAGGTAGGAGAGGGGTTGTCTGTGTTTCTTACCTCTCTTCTCACCCAAGGATGTAAGTGATAAGTTTCATGGAAATGGAAGGCAGAATGAACGTCACATTCACCTTTTCCAAATACAATAGCAAATTTAACCAGTCTAGACTCTTGCTTGGGATCCAGCTCAAATGTCACCCCCTCTGTGAGGCCTCCCTGGACTCCCACAAGTGGTCTATGGGTCCTTCCTCCTGTGTTTCCAGGGCCTTCATTTATACTCTATGAGTTCTGACAGTCATATGGTCATCTACTTAGGTTGCTGCCTCACCAAGTAAGCTAGGATCTCTCGGAAGGGACAAAGAAGGTCTTGTTAATTTCCTCATCTCTAAGGGAGTTCTCCACCACTCGTCTGTCAGTTTGTTGTACTGTGGTAGCTTGTGAGTTGCTGGGATTCTGAAAGCTATGCCACCGGTATTATAAATACCAGCAGGGTCACCCATGTTGGACAGGTTTCAGATGAGCTTCCAGACGAAGACAGACTAGGAAGAAGAAGTGACGAACTACTTCCAAATATTTAGTCACTGAAAACCTTATGAATAGCAGAGAAACACTGTAAGATATAGTGACGGAAAATGAGCCCATCAGGTTGGAAGGCACTCAAAATGCAACTGGAGAAGAGATGCCTCCTTAATGTAGAGTTGACCGTGATGATGTGAATGGAGTAAAGCTCGTAGGAGAAAAGCCCCCGGGACCTTCATTTACTGATAGGGCACAACTCAAAATGAAGTGAAACAACTGTAAACATCCATTGAAAATCAGAACATGGAATGTATGAAGTATGAAACTGGGAAAATTGGAAGTTCTCAAAACCAAACAGAATGCATAAACATCAATATCTTAGGCATTAGTGAACTGAAATGGACTGGCATTAGCCATTTTGAATCTGACAACCACATGGTTTACTATGCTGGGAATGACAAATTGAAGAGGAATAGTGTTGCATTCACCGTCAAAAAGAACATATCCAGATCAGTCATGAGGTACAACGCTGTCTGTGGTAGGATAATATCCATTCACCTACAGGGAAGCCCAGATAATAACCACTATTATTCAAATTTACGCACCAACCACTAAAGCCAGTGAGGATAATTCTACCAACTTCTTCATTCTGAAATTGATCAAACATGCAAACAAGATGTATTGATCATTACTGGTGATTGGAATGCAAAGGTTGGGAGCAAAGTGGAAGGAGCAGTAGTTGGAAAATATGGCCTTGGTGATAGAAATGATGCTGGAGAATGCATAATAGAATTCTGCAAAATCATTGATTTGTTCATTTCAAATACCTTCTGTAGACAGCATAACAGATGACTCTACACCTGGACCTCACCAGATGGAATACATAGAAATCAAAATGACTGCATCTGAGGAAAGAGACTATGGAAAGTCCCCATGCCTTCAGTGAAAACAAGGCCAGGGGCAGACTGTGAAAACGACCATCAATTACCCATATGCAAATTAAAACTGAAGCTGAAGAAAATGAAAACAAGTCCATGACAGTCAAAATATGACCTTAAATAGATCCCACCTGAATTTAGAGATCATCTGAAGAAAAGATTTGATACATTTAACACTAAAGACCGAAGACCAGAAGAGTTGTGGGATGATATCAGGAACATCATACATGAAGAAAGCAAAAATTCATTGAGAAGACAAGAAAGAAGGAAAAGGTCAAAATGGATGTTAGAAGAAATACTGAAACTTGCTCTCCAGTGTAGAGATGCTAAAGCAAATGGAAGAAATGAGGAGGTCCAAGAGCTGAACAGAAAATTTCAAAGATCATCTTGAGAAGATAAAACCAAATATTACAAAAAAGTGTGCAAAGATCTGGAATCAGAAAAGCAAAGAAAAAGAACATGTTCAGCATTTCTCAAGCTGGGAGAACTGAAGAAAAAATTCAAGCCTCCACTTTTGTTATTGAAAGATTCTCTGGGCAAATTATTGAATAATGCAGAAAACATCAAAAGAAGATGGAAGGAATACACAGAGTCACTGTACCAAAAAGAAACGGTCGATGTTCAACCATTTCAAGAGGTAACATATGATCAAGAGCCAATGATACTGAAGGAGGAAGTCCAATGTGCATTAAAGGAATTGGCAAAGAACAAGGCACCAGGAATTGATGGAATAAAAATTGAAATCTTTCAAGAAAGTGAGGCAGCACAA
>NW_006408811.1:368985-373259 GCF_000296735.1 Chrysochloris asiatica | reverse complement strand
GTGTTGGAGGAGAATACTAATAGTGCCATGGACTGCCAAAAGAACCAAGAGATCTGTTTTGGAAGAAGTGCAGCTAGAGTGATCCTTGGAGGCCAGGATGGCTAAGCTTCGTCTCTCATACTTTGGACATATTGTCAGGAGGGAACAGTTGCTGGAGAAAGATGTCATGCTGGGTAAGATGGAGGATCAGAGAAAAAGAGGAAGACCCTCAACGAGATGGATCAGCCAGGTGGTATCATTGATGGTGTCAAGTGTGACAGTAGTGGCAGGATCAGACACTGTTTCGTTCTGCTGTGCATGGGGTCACTATGAGTTGGTTCCAACTCGATGGCACCTGACAACAACAACATATATATATATATATATAAAGCTTGGCCAAAATTTCAAGTTATTCCCTTTTCGAAGAAGCAACAAAAGTCATAGTGGCTAAAAGCATAGATTGAACTGCACTTCACAGCCTACTACAGTTGTGAGACCTTGAGCAAGTTATGTAATTTCCCTGTATGTTTCTTTTGCTGTAGATTGAGGTTGTTATGAGGCTTAAATGAAGTGCTGTGTGTCAAAATTCTCAGCACAGTGCAGGCACAGAGAAGTGTTTAGGAAATTATTAGTGGCAGTGTTAGTAGCAGAAGTACTCATGGTGATCATCATCACCATTATATTATTAAGAAGAGAAGACTGGAAATCAAGAATTGAAAGAGAAAGGAGTTCCAGTTATTGAAATAATTTCCGCTGCATTCTCCTATTACTTCATTTCCTGCTTATCAGACACAGTGATCTTTCTACAGCTTCCCAAATAATCAAAGAAAAACCCAGTTTGGGTTCTAAAATTCATCAGGGAGTATATTAACCTATTTTACTAATTTTTTTTTTTCATCAAATGGTTGGACAAAGAGAGTTTCTTTTTAATCCTTTATAAATCAGAATATTCAATTGCCAGCAAAACTCCACATACTCAACACTTAGTTTACTAAGATTCTTTTCTAGAAGCAGTTTTCATTGACATGTTCACAACAATCCAGAGAGATTTAAAAAAACTCAAAGTATTTACTTTTTCTGGCATTACAAATGAAAACAGATTTTATGCTTAGACACTAATGAATAAAGACCAGAAGACTTATGGGATGACATTAAGAATATCATACAGGAAGAAAGTAAAGGATGAACAGGAAGACAAACAAGAAGAAAAAGACCAAAAGGAATGTCAGAAGAGATTCTGAAACTTGCTCTCCAGCATAGAGATGCTAAAGTAAATGGAAGAAATTAGGAGGTAAAAGAGCTGAACAGAAAATGTCAATGGTCAGCTGGAGAAGGCAAAGTCAAGTATAATGAAAGATACAAAGACCTGAAGTTAGAAATCAAAAGGGAGGAACATGCTCAGCATTTCTCAAGCTGAAAGAATTGAAGGAAAAAGGCAAGTCTTAACTTGTAATAATGAAAGATTCTATGGACAAAATATTGAATGATGGGGAAAGCATGAAAAGAAGATGAAAGGAATATACAGAGTCACCACAGTAAAAATAAAAAAAATAAAAAAAGATATTCAACCATTTCAAGGGGTTGCATATGATCAAGAGGCAATGGTACTGAAAGAAGAAGTTCAAGGTACACTGAAGACATTGACAAAGAACAAGGCACCGGGAACAGATGGAATACAAATTGATGAAGCACTGGAGACACTCACACATCTATGCCAAGATATTTGTAAGACAGCTACCTGGCAATTGATTCATATTTGTGCCCATTCCAAAGAGAGATGACCCCATGGAATGCAGAAATCATCAGACAATATCCTTAATATTACATGAAAGTAAAATTTTCTAAAGTTAATCTACAAATGGCTGAAACAGTACATTGACAGGGAACTCCGAGAGGTTCAAGCCAGATTCAGTTGAGGCTGTGAAATGAGGGACATCATTGTTAGCATCAGATGAATCTTGGCTGAAAACACAGAATACCAGAAAGATAATTACTTGTGCTTTATTAACTGTGCAAAGCCTTTCAACTGTGTGGATCATAACAAGCTATGGAAAACATTGCAAAGAAGCGATATGCCAGAACATTTAATTGTGCTCATGAGGAACCTGTACATAGACAAAGAGGCAGTCATTCCAACAGAACAAGAGGATACTGAATGGAGTAAAATAGGGAAAGGTATGTAGCAGGGTTGTACTCTTTCACCATACTTATTCAATCTGTATACTGAGCAAATAATCTGAGAAGCTGGATTGATTATATGAAGAACATGGCATGGGGATTGGCGGATGATTCATTAACAACCTGCAATATGCAGATAGTACAGCCTAGCTTGCTGAAAACGAAGAGTACTTAAAATAATTACCGTTGAAGCTCATAGACCACAATCTTTAGTATGAATTACATCTCAATATCTAGAAAACAAAAGTCCTCACCACTAGAGCCACCTCAATAGTGAAGATGATGTGAGTGATGAGAGAGGACAGGAATTCTTTGATAGAGAAAATGTTGCTGTATGCCAATATAATAAGGTAAGGATTTCATAATTAGATTATACTAGCATGAATTCTGTTGTAATTTCTTCCCTAAGCCATCCCTCCTGCTTTGTTCACACATGTGGACAACTGATTGATGTCTCTTGCATTCATTGTAAACAATGTGAATGAAAACAGTATTAATAGTTTAGTAGATTATTTTAATAGTAAAGAAAATTAATTATGATAGCTGTACATTGTAAGTTATGAATGAAATTGTAGGCAGTGGTGTATATATATATATTCCAATTTATAGTATGCTGCTCAACTTGTTAATTTGTATCATAATAAACAAAGCCATTTGTTCAAGCCAAGGTCAGTGGTTCAAGCTCACCAGCCTCTCCTTAGAAACCCTATACAGGGTCAGTATGGGTCAGGACAGACTCGATGGCACTTAACATCAACAACAACAGAGCAATAACTAACATCATGATAAATGAAGAAAAGGTTAAAGTTGTCTAAAATATCATTTTTCTTGGACCCACTATCACCACTCATAGAATCAGCAGTCAAAAAATCAAACATATTTCACTAGGCAAATATGCTACACAAGACCTCTTCAATGTGTTCAAGAGCAACGATGTCAGTTTGAGGACTAAAGTGCATCTTGCCCAAGCCATAACATTTTCAATAGTCTCTGATACATGTGAAAATTGGACAATGAATAAAGAAGATTGTGGAAGAATTAATGCATTTGAGTTATGTGCTGAAGAAAAATATTAAAAGTACCATGGAGTACTAGAAGAACAAACAAATCTGTGTTGGAAGGAAATACAGCCAAAATGCTTCTTAGAAGCCAGGACAGTTAGACTCATCTATCATATTTCAGATATATTATCAGGAGTGACCAGTTTCTAGAGAAGGGCATCATGCTTGGTAAAGTGGAGGGTCAACAAAAAAAGAGAAAGACCACAAATGAGATGGTTTAGCACAGTAGCAGCAGTAAATTTAAACATAACAATTGTGAGTATGGCGCAGGACATTCTGTTTGTGTAGGGTCACTATGAGTCGGATCTTATCTGACAGTACCTAACAACAAACAACAACCAGTGTTGATCACCAACCACAAGTTCATGTGCTTTTTAGAGTCCATCACTGAGGAGAGCACTTTGTCCCCAGGGTTTTGAAACATTCAGCAGGAAAAAACTCAAAGGGTTTCAAGGGCTAAAGTTCAGACAACAACACACATGTGTATTGTGTGTGAGTATGTGTATGTCTACACATCAAAAGCTGATTTGAGAATTATGTGTCATGCTTATGCTTGCTCTGCTGGTTGCATTGGGAATGCACACAGCTTATAAAAGTTGGTATATCCATGTCAGGAATAAAAGAAAAAAACAGACTTTCAGCACCAGTGAAACCCAACCAACTTACAGATATTGGTACCAATAAATCAAGACTATGTCAACAAATTCAAATTGCCTATTACCCCAAAGCTTATGTTTATCTGGCTTTTGAAAAAATAATACAGGTTGGTGTTTGGGCCAGGAGTTTTATTGTTTTTCACTTTTCATTTTTTTAATAAATGACATTACAATTAAATGCCATTACATAAAACAGATCAACTGATGATTGTAGAATTGTATTTGGTGAAGAAAAGAAGTTGTCCTCAAAAATTGTATTTGCTGAGAAAAAACAAGATGGTGGATCGGGTGGACGTATAGCATGAAAAGTGAAAAGATAAGCATTCAAGAAGCTCAACGAACCCCAGGATGGATAGACCCTAAAAGACAATCACCAAGACATATAATAATCAAGCTCTCC
>NW_006408811.1:341832-367165 GCF_000296735.1 Chrysochloris asiatica | reverse complement strand
TGTAAACTTTCACTCAATCCACAATAAAAACCTTAAATTAAAAAAAAAAAAAAAAAATACAGCTGAGGAGGGGCTGTGTGCTGACAACCGGAGGAAGGGGACAGGCTTGCAGGGTATACCCTTTGGTTGGTTGATGATGCGTGGAGGGATTGTAACCATGGCAATGAAACAATATATGATAGGATGAATGTAAAACTAATGTTCTCCCATGTACCCATGTAAACTATCACATAACTTCACAATAAAACATTTAAAAAACAAAAAAAATGTATTTGGTGAAGAAAAGAAGTTGTCCTCAAATGAACATCAGAGCAAAGTGCTGCTGAATAGTTGAAAGTTGCCTACCATGCATTGCATGTGTGAGTCTGTCAAATGAATGACAATATTATATATATATATGTGTGTGTGTGTGTGTGTGTGTGTGTGTGTGTATAAATAGTTTCCTCTCTGGGCATACATTTGTGTGTGTGTTTTGTTGTTGTTGTTAGGTGCCATCAAGTCGGTGCCGACTCATAGCAACCTTATGCACAGCAAAACAAAACACTGCCCGATACTGGTCCAACCTCACCATTGTTTCCATGCTTGAGTCCATTGATGCTGCCACTTGGCCAGTCCATCTCGTTAGAGGTCTTCCCCTTTTTCTCTGACCCTCTCCACCTTACCAAACATGATATCCTTCTCCAGCAACTGCTCCCTCCTGACAACATGGCTGAAGTATGAGAGACGAAGTTTGGCCATCATGGCCTCCAAGGAGCACTCTGGCTGCACTTCTTCCAAAACGGATCTATTGGTTCTTTTGGCAGCCCATGGCACTTTCAATATTCTCCTCCAAAACCATAACTCAAAAGCATCAATTCTTCTATGGTCTTCCTTGTGTGTATATAATGGTAAATCAAAAAGTATTGCTGCAAAATCATAGAAAACTTTCTTAAGCAAAAATACTAACATGTGAAGTTATTGTTTCTCCAGATATTCCATCTAGGTCTACACACTTCTGAAGGCACTGTTTCCATCTTGCTAAATGGTCCCCATCAAAGATTTTTGTGCTTTTCAACTTGTTGTTGTTGTTATGTGCCATGGAGTCGGTTCCAACTCATACCAACCCTGTACAGGGTTTCCAAGGCTGTAAATCTTTACGGGAGCAGAAAGCCTCATCTTTCTCCCGCGGAACAGCTAGTAGTTTTGAACTGTTGACCTTGTGGTTCGTAGCCTGATTCATAACCACTACTCTACCAGAGCTCTTCAACTTACACCATGTCAAAATGTCAGTTTGGGCATCCTTGAGGGACTCAAATCTTGTTCCTGCTAAGTATTAGTTGAACTTAGGTAACAAAAAGCTTTATATGAATGGAGTAAGGTTTCCCAACAAAATTCTCATAGAACAGTCTTTGCCACCCTTGAAGAATGAGCAAATACATTGTCGTACTGGGAAAAAATATTCCTCAGTGCAAATTTCCTGTCTTTTTTCTTACCAAGGCAGTTTTTAATTGTCTTAAAAATTCTTAACAAGTACTCATGATTATCTGTGTCCTTTGAGAAAAATTTAACAAGAATTGCACCTTTGGAGCCCCTCAAAACAGTTGCCATAGCCTATGGAGCTAACCTCTCTACCTTGAATTTAAGTGTCCTAGTGGAGCCCCTCAAAAGCCAATGTTTTGATTGAACCTTTTGTTTGAAGGTACCATAGCATGACTAAGACAAGTATAAGACTGAAAGAACTTGTCTGTAGCCATCCACTGATCTCAGATAAACGTTTAACATGCTTTGGAATAAACCCAGGCATGTATGAACTGGAACCCTAGTAGCAATAATTAATTTTTTACTTAACCTCACTTATAAAAGTGTGGTTAATGTGTATCTATTTCTACATACAATGTTATAGCTATTTGTGTGTTTCTATATACATATACACTGAACAATACATGGTGAATAATATATGTGTGTGTTCTTGTGAAGTTTCATCCTCACAAAAGAATTTGTCTCATGAGCCCTATCTTTGACTGACATATGGCTTTGTTTTAGGAAACGTGTTTTCCATTTATATGGTTTATTATCCCCCAGTTGTCTCCTTTCTCAAGTAAATAAATGCTGAACCTATTGCTTCTTCCCTCTGCCTTGCCAGATCACCTGCTATTTCTGGGGAAAGCCAAATCCTTCTTATTCTTGCAGAAAAATGACACACACCATTTATGCTGCAGAGAGCCCAAGAACCATCCTGGTCCTAGGTGACTATCTTTATTGATCCCACTGTTTTTCCTCCCAAGGACCGTTCTCTGCCACCCTTGTTGAGTGAAGATTTTGGTGGGATGGCACACACAGGCCATCTCTATAGCACATTTGACATTTGGATCTCATAACACCTTGTAATAAAGTACCTCCTGAAGCCAAGGATCAAATCACATCCATCCCCATGTTCACAGGGAAAGTAATCTGTTTCCCTGCATTAGAGAGTCTCTTCAGTGTTAGTTAGATGGAAAGCTCTGGCTTTTATATAAACATTGGGAAAATAGAAACTTCTTATTGAAGGTGAGGTTTGTGTTGCTATATGGGCCCACTCTTCTACTGAGGCCAAATATATGATCTGCCTTACTCATCTCTTTTAAGCCTGAAGGATATATCCTGAGCAAAGAGGGTAGTGTCTTCTCTACATTTCAGTTTTACCTTATTCCACTTTCTCAGCGTCCTGGTGGGGCTGTGTGGGTTAATGTGCTGGACTGCAAAGTTGGTTTGAACTGCAGGATCGGTGATTCAAGCGCACCAGCTGCTCCTCGGAAACCCTACACAGGGTCTCTATGAGTTGTAACTGATTCAGTGGCACTTAACAACAACAACTCAGTCTCTTAAAAAACAAACAGAATGAGTTTTCCCACCCACAGAACCACTACCCATTTTCAGCTACGCTGTGAATTGAGGTCAACCGGGTACTTGTGGTAGACTCTGGTCAGGCTCTAAACAATCTATCCTCAAATACCTGTACCATTCCATCCTGCACAACTATATCTCTTCTAGGATGCTACCTCGCAGCCTCAACCACTCAGCCTCAGCCCAGAAATACTCTCCATGCCCAATGGAGCCCCCATGAACCTTCTCCACTCTCACCAAAAATATGTATCAGACTTCTGAATCCTATGTCCCTAGAGAGATGGGAGATGAAGTACTCAGCTAATCTCATCATCATCTGATGGCATTCACTAGTCAATGAGTTATCTCTTATCAAGAAGAATATTTGTAGCTGGTGAAACCATAGATCAGGTTCCAGGAAGTCAAACTAGGCTGAAAGGGAGTCATTTAGGAATGGAGAGATCTTATTTTTGTCCTTCTTATGCTCTCCTGTAGTGGTCACCAACTCCATCCCAGCAAAATGAGGAGGAGGGGCAGATAGCCATCAGAAAGGACTTTTCTCCAAAAAGACTACATTAAATGTTCTCTCTCTTCACTTCCACCCCTGACCTCTCTCAAAGCCACACATGAAGACTCTCTCTGCTCCCACATGGAGGAAGAGCTTCTTCATCATACATGGGGGAATTCAGCAGACAAATGGCACTCCATGGGCCGGGAAGCCTCCTTCCCCAAAGGCACCACCAAGGAGCTGAAGTACATGAAACTCAGAGGCCAAGCAATCAGAAACACTTTTGGCAGGAATACAAGGGTCATCAGGAAGCTAATTTAGATCCCGCCTGGCTGACTTGAGTCTGGAAGAAACAGAGAAAGAACAAGAAGTTATGTAGTGAATTGTCAGAAGGCAGAAAAGACCCAAGGCCTTGGTCTTAATCATGTTCCATGTGAAGAAGTTCTGGCATGGTGCATGCATGAAACCTGCCAAACCTTGAGTAATGGGAACAAACAAGGAGGAAAGAGAGGGAGGGCTGAAAGGGAGAAGGGGGGCAGAGAAGAAAATCAGGCTGTGTGTAGGTAGTGCCAAACATCTGGGTAAACTGTAAAACATTTAAGCCAATGGCAGCCATTTTGTCTATAGAATAATAAACATCTAATCTAAAAATTATGATCAGTGGTTCAAACCAACCAGCTGATCCTTATGAACCCTTTACAGGGTTGCTATGAATATGAAATTAACAGCAACAAAAATCAGAAAATGCACAGGGAGCAATAACTTCATTTCATTTTTCAGTATTTGTGCAGATGTTTGAAAGTTCCTGGAGGGCACAGCCAAGTTTTATTTACTTTCAGGTGTCTCTACCTTCCTGTACTAAGTACATGTCTGGTACCTCTGTTGCACATATGTTTGTGGAAGAGGAACTGGAGGGAGGGAGAAGACAATGTAGAGATTATTCCCAAACTCTTAGTTATAAAATACTATATAAATTATTGTCCAAACTAGGGAAATTTTGAAAGTAAAAGAGGATACTGGCCCAAGAAAATTAGGCTATATGGCTATACTATTTAGGCCAGTGATCAATGAAAGAATGAGATATTATAAAGAAATTGACACAAAAGTTGTATGATAGATATATTTACAACGGTGACCAAAAATGAGTAACTGCTGGGATTATTTCTACATAGCCAAAAACTTCATAGTATTTGATTCCTTGGTGTGGAGGTTGAGGGTCATGGTTTCATGGGCATCCCGTTAGCCGACCTATTAATGCCACTGAAATGTTCCTGTTGTTGTTGTTGTTATTTATGCAGAGGCTATTAAATTGGTGTGTCTTTTTTTTTATTGTGAATTGGCTGAAGGGTTACAGAGAAAATCAATTTTACATTCAACAAACTATGTACTTTGTTTCATCTCAACGATTGCAACCCCATCCAGGCAACAACAGTTGTCCTGCTTCCTCCTTTGGTTCCTATTTCCATTTCACCCACCTCCTGTCCCTTCTCAACATTGTCCTTAAGTAAATGTTGCCATTTTTATTTGGAATTTCTATGTTGAGCAGGAGTCCTGGTGTGGCACTGTGGGTTAATGCACCAGACTGCAAGCTGTTAAACTGCAAGGTCAGCAGTTGAAGCTTACCAGCAGCTCCTCAGAAACCCTATACAGGGTCTCTATGGGTCGGAACCTACTCAATGGCACTTAACAACATGGTGAGCATACTTTACAAGTGTTATTATTCTCCCTATATACCTTATCTACTGCTTGACTGAAAACTGGTCCAACAGGGTGAGTTCTTTTTCAGATATGAAGGGTTGTGGAGGGACATAGTCTCAGGTTCCTCTAATCCCAGACTAGTAATCCCAGTCTTTTTTTCATAACTTTCTATTTTGTTCCACATTTTCTCCAACTTTATCTGTGACCTTCTAATGAGATTTCTTTCAGAGCCATTGGTAATGGAAGCCATGCACCATCTAGTTCTTCTGGTCTCAGAGTCATGGAGCTGGATGTCCACATGGTCCATTAGTCCCCTGGACTAATTCATTCCAAACATCATCAATTCTTATCACTCTTCTTTCTTCCACAAATGGAAAGACCAATAGTTGCACCTTAGATGGCCACTCATGAGCTTTTGAAATCCCAGTCACTACTCATCAAAGTAGAATGCAGAACATTGTCTTTGTGGACTATGTTATGCCGGTTGACTTTGGTGTCCCCTGAAACTATGGTCCTAAGTCCCCAGGCCCAGCAACTCATTGCCTTTGATATTTGATAATATCTAACAAGCAGTTTATGGGGCCCTGGTGTGGCACTATGAGGTAATGCATAAGACTGCAAAGCCATTTGAACTGCAAGATCGATGGTTCACGCTCACAAGCTGCTCCTCGGAAACTCTTTACAGGGTCGCTATGGGTCAAATAAACAACATTCTTATTAACGGAGAAAAGATTGAAATTGTCAAGGACTTCTATCTTCTTGGATCAACCATCAGCACTTACGGAAGCAGCAGTCAAGAGATCAGACGACATATTGCATTAGGCAAATTTGCTGCACAGGAACTTTTTAAAGTGTTGAAGAGCAAAGGTGTCAGTTTGAGGACTAAGGTGCGCCTGACCCAAGCCATGATATTTTCAATAACCTCATATGCATGCAAAAGCTGGACAGTGAATAAGGAAGACCATAGAAGAACTGATGATGCCTTTGAATTATGGTGTTGGAGAAGAATACTAAAAGTGCCATGGGCTGCCAAAATAACCAATAGATCTGTTTTGGAAGAAGTGCAGTCAGAGTGCTCCTTAGTGGCCAAGATGGCTAAACTTCATCTCTCATACTTTGGACATATTGTCAGGAGGGAACAGTCGCTGGAAAAGAATATCATGCTTGGTAAGATGGAGGTCCAGAGAAAAAGAGGAAGACCTCCAAAGAGATGGATTGGCCAGGTGGCAGCATTGATGGACTCAAGTGTGGCAACAGTAGTGAGGTTGGCCCAGGATTGGACATTGTTTCGGTCTGCTGTGCATAAGGTCACTATGAGTTGGTGCCAACTCGATGGCACCTAACAATGGGTCAAAATTGACTCAATGGCACTTAACAACAACAACAACAACAGTAAGCATCTTAAGGACTAAGGTATGCCTGACCTAACCCATGGTATTTTCAATAACTTCATATGCATGTGAAAGTTGGACAGTGAATAAGGAAGATAATAGAAGAATCGATGCATTTGAGGTATGGCGTTGAAGAATATTGACAGTACCATGGGCTGCCAAGAAGAATGAAGTCCTTGACAACTTTAATCTTTTCTCCATTGATAAGAATGTTTGTTGCTTATTGTTCCAGTGGTGAGGATTCTTGTTTTCTTTACATTGCAATGTAATCCATACTGAAGGCTGTGCTCTTTGATCTTCATCAGTAAATGTTTTAAGTCCTCTTCACTTTCAGCAAGCAAGGTTGTATCATCTGCGTATGTTGTTGTTGTTGATAAGTACTGTGGAGTCAATTCCAATTCATAGTGACCCTGCACAGGGTTTCCAAGGCTGTAAATCTTTACAGGAGCAGAACGCCTCATCTTTCTCCCAGGGAACCACTGGTAGTTTCGAACTACTGACCTTGAGGTTGGCAGCATGATTCATAACCACTACGCTACCAGAGCTCCTTTAGCAGGTTGTTAATGAGTCTTCCTCCAATTCTGATGCCACGTTTTTCTTCATAGAACCCAGCTTCTCATATTATTTGCTCAGCTACAGGTTGAATAACTATGGTGAAAGAATACAACCTTGTTACACACCTGTCTTAATTTTAAACCATTCAGTGTTCCCATGTTCTGTTCGAACAACTGCTTCTTAGTCAAGGTACAGATTCCACAAGTGTTCTGGAATACTCATACTTCGCAATGTTGTCCATAGCTTGTCATGATTCACACAATCAAAAGCCTTTGCATAGTCAATAAAGCACAGGTAAACATCTTTCTGATATTCTCTGCTTTCAGCCAAGATCCATCAGACATCAGCAATGACATCTTCCGTTCCACATCCTCTTCTGAATCCAGCTTGAACCTCTGGAAGTTCTCTGTCAATGTATGCTTTCAGCCGTTTCTGTATTACCTTTAGCAAAACTTTACTCGTATGGTATATCAAACAGATTGTCCGATGATTTCCTCATTCCATTGGATCACCTCTCTTTGGAATGGGCACAAATATGGATCTCTTCCCATCAGTCAACCAGAGAGTTGTCTTCCAAATTTCTTGGCAGAGATGACTGAGTGCCTTTTGTGCCGCCTCACTTTCTTGAAAGATTTCAATTTTTATTCTGTCAATTCCTGGTGCCTTGTTCTCTGTCAATTCCTTCAATCCACCTTGGACTTCTTCCTTCAGTATCATTGGCTCTTGATCATATGCTACCTCTTGAAACTATTGAACATTAACCATTTCCTTTTGATACAATCAATGACTCTGTGTATTCCTTCCATCTTCTCTTAATGCTTTCTGCATCATTCAATCATTTGCCCAGTGAATCTTTCAATGACGCAAGTCAAGGCTAAAATTTTTCTTCAGTTCCCTCAGCTTGAGAAATGCTGAGTGTGTTCTTCCTTTTTGGTTTTCTGACTCCAGATCTGTACACATTTTGTTGTAATATTTGGCTTTATCTCCTTGAGCTGATCTTTGAAATTTTCTGTTTAGCTCTTGGACCTCCTCATTTCTCCATTTGCTTTAGCATTTCTATGCTGGAGAGCAAGTTTCAGGTCTCTTCTAACATCCATTTTGACCTTTTCCTTCTTTGTCTTCTCAACGACTTTTTGCTTTCTTCATGTATGACATTCTTGATGTCATCCCACAACTCTTCTGATTTTCTGTCTTTAGTGTTTAATGTATCAAATCTGTTCTTCAGATGATCCCTAAATTCAGGTGGGATATATTCAAGGTCATATTTTGGCTCTTGTGGACTTGTTTTCATTTTCATCAGCTTCAGTGGTAGAATTCTTTTATTTCATCCTCACTGGCTTTGGTGGTTGGTGTGTAAATTTGATTGCTATGAATCAGGACCAATTCGAATACACTGAACAACTGTTATAAAATGTTTGGAATAAGTAATTAATTTGGAATAATTAATGTTCTGTAATCCAGGAATTAGAGAAGGTTGGAGGAGGGATCACTTTCTAGACAGCAGATGTTTATTAATTTTAGTTATGGTAAAGAAAACATCAAATAAAAGTAAAGTCCACAAAACTTGATCAAATTAAATGAAAACATTAAGAAGGAAACACGAAGAAGAAACAATTTTGGGAAATGCTATATAGCACATTCAATTTTGCAACAGTAGTATTAACAACCAAAAAATACACATATGATTACATAGGTAGAAGTATACACATATATGTCTTTAAGAAGACATATGTGAGTGTATCACATGTAAGTGCAATGTATCATTGTTGCTGCTGTTTCATACTATCCAGTTAGTTCTGACTAAAGCAACTCATAGTGTTTCCAAGAGCAGCTGGTGGGTTTGAACTGTTGACCTTACAGTTAAGAGTCAGGTGCTTATCTTACAGTGTACCTATGTTGTTGTTAGGTGCCATTAAGTTGGTTCTGAATAATAGCAACCCTATGCACAGTTGAATGAAACACTGCCTGGTCCTATGCCATCTCAAAATGATCGTTATGCTTGAGTTCATTGCCACTGCCACAGTGTCAATCCATCTCACTGGGGGTCCTCCTCTTCTTCTCTGACCTGCCACTTTATCAAGTTTGATATCCTTCTCCAGGGATTGGTTCAAAGTATGAGAGAAGAAGTCTTGTCATCCTTGCCTCTGGCTGTACTTCTAACAACACAGACCTGTTCATTTTTCTGGCAGCCCACAGTACTTTAATATTCCTCTCCAACACCATAACTCAAATTCATCAATTCTGCTATGACCTTCCTAATTCATTGTACAATGTTCACGTGCATATGAGGCTATGAAAATACCATGGCTTGGGTCAGGTACATCATAGTCCTCAAACTGGTATCTTTGCTCTTGAACACTTTAAAGAGGCCTTGTTCAGAAGATTTGCCTAATGCGATACATTGTTAAATTTGATTCCTATGTATTCTATCTAGTGAGATCCATGTGTATGTATAATAACCTTTTTTATTGTTTAAACTAAGTATTTGCAATGAGTAAGTCATTGGTTTTACCGTCTCCAGCATCATTTCTGTCACCAAGACCATATTTTCCAACTACTGATCCTTCATTTCCAACCTTCTCCTTCCAATTACAGCAATTATCAATACATCTTGATTGTGTGTTTGATCAATTTCAGACTGCAGAAGTTGGTAGAATTCTTCAGTTTCACCGAAGTGGCTTTAGTGCTTGGTGAGTGAATTTTAATAATAGTTGTATTCAGTAGTCTTCCTTGGAGGTGAATGGATATTATCCTATCATCAATAGTGTTGCACTTCAAGATAGATCTTGATTTTTTTTTTTTTTTAAGATGATTGTTACACCATCCCTCCTGAATTTTTCATTGCTGGCATAGTAAATCATATGATTGTCAGATTCAAAGTAGCCAATTCTCTTCCACTTTAACTCAATAATGCCTAGAATATCAATCTTTATATATTCCATTCAATATTGAAAACTTTCCATTTTCCTAGATTTATACTTCATACATTCCATGTTCCAATTATGAATGGATGTTTGCAGCTGTTTAGCCTTACTCCAGTTGTGTAATCATTTATACCATTTGTCTCAACTTTTATGAAGTTGCTCTTCTCCAGTCATATTTTGAGAGTGGCCCATATTTCAGTAGTACATCTGACAACATTTTGATGCTATTCAGAATGTTTTCATATTCCACCACTATCTCTGGCAATGTTCTGCTGCTATTAATAAATGTTTCACTGATTGAATATTCAGCAGTAGTTCACTTCTCCTTCTTCCTAGTCTGTCTTAGTCTGGAAACTCTGCTGATACCTGTCTACCATGGGTGACCCTGCTTGTATTAAAAATACTGGTGTCATAGCTTCCAGGATAATAGCAACAAAAGTGCAACAAACTGACAACTAAGTGGTCTATGTTGTTGTTGTTAGTAAGTGCCATTGAGTCAATTCTGGTTCATAGTCACCCTGTACATTGGTTTGAACCACTGAATTTGTAGTTCTATAGGTATATTTAAATACATGTTTGTGTGTTATATATACATCCATGGATATAATGAGGCACAAATAGGGCACAGTTATGGAGACTTCCCAGACATCCCCAAATAATTTGTGAAGTTGGTTTACTGGATTGAAGGACTTACGACAATAGTCTTGTGGGATATTCAATTGGCATAATACAACTCATAAAGTTAATGCCATGCACCCCTTTTTTAGTGAGTAATACCTGGGGTCTTAAAAGCTTGCAAGCAGCCATCTAAAACACAACTTAGTCTCTACTCATATGGAATAAAAGAGAATGAAATAATGACTCAGAGATTCAATAAGTCCACAGATTTACAGCCCACATGAACTATATCTTCTTCTAAACTGAGACCAGAGAACTCAAACTTGCCCAGATACTACTGCCAATCCAACCTGTTCTGACTAAGGACATATTAGAAAGTCCCAGTTAGAATGGCAGAAAACTGTAAGTTGTTGTTGTTAGGTGCCATCAAGTTGGTACTGACTCATAGTGACCCTATGTGCAACAGAACGAGACACTGCCCAGTCCTGGGCCAATCTCACATTTGAGCCCATTGATGCTGCCACTTGGCCAATCCATCTCACTGGGGGTCTTCCTCTTTTTATCTGACCCTCCACCTTACCAAACATGATATCCTTCTACAGAGACTGGTCCTTCCTAACAATATGTCCAAAGTATGAGAGACAAAGTTTGGTCATCCTGGCCTCCAAGGAGCACCCTGGATGCACTTCTTCCAACAGAAATTTGATTGCTCTTTTGGCAACCCATGGCACTTTCAATATTCTCTTCCAACACCATAACTCAAAAGCATCAATTATTCTATGGTCTTTCTTATTCATTGTCCAGCTGTTGCATGCATATGAGGTTATTGAAAATACCATGGCTTGGGTCAGGCACACTTTAGTCCTCAAGCGGACATCTTTGCTCTTCATTTGATATCTTGACTGCTGCTTCCATGAGTATTGATAGTTGATCCAAGAAGAATGAAGTCCTGGACAACTTCAATCTTTTCTCTGTTGAGAAGAATATTGTTTATTGGTCCAGTGGTGAGGACTTTTTTATTTTTACATTGAGATGCAATACATACTAAAGGTTGTGCTCTTTGATCTTCATCAGTAAATATTTTAAGTTCTCTTCACTTTCAGCAAGCAAGGTTGTATCATCTGCATATCTCTGGTTATTAATGAGTCTTCCTCCAATCCTGATGCCACATTTTTCTTCATATAGCCTAGCTTCTTGGATTATTTGCTCAACATACAAGTTGAATAAGTATGGTGAAAGAATACAATCCTGTCACACACATTTCTTAATTTTAAAACATTCAGCATTCCCTTGTTCTGTTCGAACAACTGCCTCTTGATCCAGGTACAGATTCCTCATGAGCACAATTAAGTGTTCAGGAATACTCACACTTCACAATGTTGTCCATAGCTTGTCAGGATTCACACAATCAAAAGCCTTTGCATAGTCAAGAAAGCACATGTAAACATCATTCTGGTATTCTCTGCTTTCAGTCAAGATTCACCAGACATCAGCAATGATACCTCACGTTCCACGGCCTCTTCTGAATCCAGCTTGATCCTCTGGAAGTTCTCTGTCAATGTATGCTTGCAGTCATTCCTGTATTACCTTTAATAAAAATTTACTCATATGGGATATCAGATATTATCCAATGATTTGCTCATTCTGTTGGGTCACCTCTCTTTGGAATGGGCACAAATATGGATCTCTTCCAATCAGTGTGCCAGATAGTTGTCTTCCAAATTTCTTGGCATAGATAGGAACCCCCAAGACTATCACTCTAGAATTTCCTTTTAACCTAAAACTGAAACCACTCCTAGAAGTAACCTTTCAGTCAAACAATACATTAAATTATAAAGCAAAAATTATCACTCATAAATAATATATCCCTTGAAGAGTTAATGCTATAAGACCAAATGGTCAACATATGTCCCAAAGCAAAAATATGAAGGCAAGGATGGGAAGGAAATTTAGGCCAATAGAAGCAGAACAAACTGGATGGAAATGAGAATGCTGACACACAGTGAAAATTGAAATAAATGTCATGGGACAGTTTGTATAAAATATGTTAAATGGCAAAATAATCTACCGTGTAAATTTTCACCTAAAAAAAATTTTTAAAAGCAATAAAATATTGGAGCGAGGGTAGTTTTACTGAAAGGAAAGCCAGGATTTGTTTTACACTATATTGATGATGTTAAGTGCCATTGAGTCTATTTTCACCCATAGCAACTCTGTATAGGGTTTCCAAGGAGCAGCTGGTGAGCTTGAACCACTGACCTTGCAGTTCAAACAACTTTGCAGTCTGACGCCTTAGCCCACAGCGCCACACCGGTATATAGGCTCTAGTAAATGCTTTGGAGTCCTGGTGTGGCTCTATGAGTTAAGGCATTGGACTGCAAGGTCCACAGTTCAAGCTCACCAGCTGCTCCTCGGAAATCCTTTACAGGGTGGCTATGAGTTGGAACTGGCTCAAAGACACTTAACAACAATAGGAACAACAGGCTCTGGAACCAGAGCTATGGACAGGTCTCTCTGATTCTCAGCTCTCATCATGATGTGCTTTCCAGGCATACTTTAAGCCACTGTTCTCTCTCAATTGGATATATGTGACAGGTCTGACCATGACTGGCTACAGTTGTTCCCCATAACTGTAATCCTGTTCAAATAGCAATCTGATCATGTTACAGCTGTGCTTGAGAAATCCCTCCCATTTTTCTCCCACTCACTCAGCACACAGTAAAAGTCAAAAGCCTCACAATGGCCTAGAAGACACTTCAAAAATTGTAGCCCATGCCCAATTACCTCACTGACCTCATTTCCTTCACTGATCCCTCCATCCCGAGCATAGCAGTCTTCTCAAGTTTCTCAAACACATCAGGCATGCCCCAGGACCTTTGTACTGGCTATTCCTCTAACAGTCTTCTCTCAAATAACATATGGCTCACTTCCTGAAATCCCTCAAGTCTTTTCTCAAATATCCTATATGAACCACAGCATTTAGTATTTCAGTCTCCATCTAGTCATCCAAATCTCTTATTCTGCTCTTTTCTTATAAAATACCATATGATTTACTTATCTATTATGCTATTCTTTACTTCTGTCTTCCCTGCTAGAATTTAAGATCTTAGAAGGCAAGAATTTTTATCTGTGCTGTTCAATGATGAATTATCAGTGCCTAAAACAGTGCCTGTACATAATATTGTTCAATGAACAAAATTATTGATGAATAAGAAGTTCATCAGTAGTTAAGAATTCAAACTCTGGGAGTTTGAATCTCAGCTTTACCTTTTATCTGTGACTTCAAGCAAATTTCTTTACTTTTCACATGTGTTTATCTATCTGTTAAATTGGAAAAAGTAATTGTAACTACCTCACAGCATAACATATCAGAAAATGCATGCAGCATGCTTAGCACAGTGCCTGAAATGCATAAATAATTCTGTGAATTATATCTATTATCTTCAGTTTGGGTAGAAAAAAGAGAATTTTTTGTAATAATCAAAAAGCTACCTGGGCCAATGCCTGCTAAATAAAGTGGGTAATAGAGTCTCTGCTCAAAATCAAGATAAGAAGACATTATAATACGAATGGTTTTCTTTTGTAGTTTATAAACACAATCTATAAAACAATTCTGGGAAAGAAAAAAGAAAGAACAAGCTACAGCCATGTTTTAAGCAATAATTCTCCCAATGTGGCTACTTTGAAGGACAACACCCCATTGGCTGCAAAAGTTTGATACTGACAGTTCAGTGGAATCCCAATAGTTAAGCTAAAGGGACCTCGGAGTTCTCCACTGTACATCCTTCCTTCCCCAACTTACTCTGTATTGCTTTTCTGCCAAGGTGAGCATAGTATTCTCTGAGTATCTGGGTCAAGAACCTCTGGGAAGAGAGTGCTGAAGAGGCTTATGGAAAAGATGTCACAGAAAGTGATACCCTGAACCAGACCAAGCAGTAACCTGAGTGCCATGAAGGTCTAGAAACCCAATCTGGGGAGTAGCAATCAGAGATGGGCCAGCTCATCTGCAGAATAGACTTTCTGAGGCCCAGAGAACAGGAAGTGGGGGCAGGGCATTCCTCAAATGGCCAAGCCACTAACTCATTAGAACTTGCTACCCTCCTACTCTCTCCTTTCCTTTCTAGTGCCTCAGGGAAGAAGGGCTGAGGATGCAGGTTCAGAATGACACACTAATCCCTGCAAGAGAAGAGGCAAAGTATGGGGCTTATCCATTCTAGCTGAGCCCTCTGCTCTTCTCCAGTACTACCACATTCTTCAGATTGTGCTAGAGACTTAATGAGAGACCTAAAAGACTGTCTCTCCTCATTTTACATAGGAAGGAGCTCAGATTCAGACAGAAGAATATAGGTGTAGCAAACAAAAATGAGAGTCCACTCATATTCCCTTGACCAATCCTAGAGGTCACCTATAATTAGCTCTACCTACCAGTGTCTTCCTGCATCACCCTGCCTAAGGATGGCCTCTGGCCACAGGAGCATGCTCAGCACGCAGGTAGAACAGATGAAATGTGTCAGGGAGTTTAACACCCCAAAAGTGATCCTAAACCCACCAGTGGGCATAATCTGAATTTCAGTCTACATTCTAAAAGGGCTCCCAGAACGACTGAATCCTGGTATGGCACTGTGGGATAAAGTATTGGACTGCAAGGTCAGTTTGAACCACAAGATCAGCAGTTCAAACTCACCAGCCGCTCCTTAGAAAACCTATACAGGGCGACTATGAGTCAGAACCTACTCCATGGCACTCACTAGCCTTCTCACATGCTACCCCCTCCACAATCTCCAATCCTTCTCCAGGTTTATCAGTTATCTTGTTGGAACTGCAAGGTTGGTGGTTCAAGCTCACCAACTGCTCCTTGGACTATGGGTCGGAACCAACTCAATGGCACATAGCAACACAACATTACCACAATATTCTATACAACTAGCAATGTGTTGGAGCCAGCTAATATCTACTCCCAAGAGCCAACTGTTACATTTTTAGGAATACTGCAAGCCAGGTGTTAAAATACATTCATTGTTAAAAATTAAATTCTATAAACTTACAAGTAAAAAATTATATTGAAAATAAAGTTAATAGTCTAGACTAGGCATCCCTGGGAAAGCAGTAAACATGCTCAGTCACTAGCAAAAGACTGGAGGTGGTGGTCCATCTCAGAAGAAAAGCCTGGTGGTCTCTTTCCTAAAAGATCAGCTGTTGAAACAATTAGGGAGTCACCATGAATCAGAAGCAGCTCAAAGGCAACTCTCTTTTTGTTTGTTTGTTTTTACTCCAGATAAAGGCCATAGTGTTAGTATTGGAGCCAGGATTTGTTTTCAGGTTTCTTTCATCCATGGGTAGGACTTTGCCACTAGACCAAGCAATTCCTCCAATGTTAACCTTGGGAGAAGCATCTAAAGGTGATGCCTCTGAAGCTGGTCCCTTAGGAACAGAGAACACGTTCCAGAATACAGACAGGTTTTCTGTGCCATCATTGGATAGAAACCAGTTGGAGAGACACCACAGTCGGCAATACAAGACAGTGGGTTTTTTAAAAACAACAACTGTGATGACCTAGTAATGATCACTTGCTAAGGACTTATTACATATTAAACATAGTGCTAAGCAGTTTTGATGTGCTTGTTGTCGTTAACTGCCGTCGAGTCAGTTCCAACTCACAGTGACCCTGCATAGGGTGTCTGAGGAATACCTGGTGGGTTTGATTGCCAACAGGAGATTAAATGGGAAGTTCTGTCACCTAGTTCAGGTACCAAATTTTAAAATCACAGAGAAAAAATTACTTGCATATTCATAAAATAAATGCTAAAGTTGGGGGTAGGTGGAGTGTGTGTAGATTTTTCCCTTTGGTCCCATTAGGAAGTTTGGTAAAGACTGGACCTCTTCCAAGGATTATAATTTAAAATTTTTTTAAAGCACATAAAATTATAGAGGACATTAAACCCAAAAAACAAAACCAAGTCCACTGTCACATTCAATTCCAACTCACCACAACCCTGTATATGGTTTCCAAGTCTATAAATCATTACAGTTGTAGGCAGCCTAAGTTTCTGCCTCGGAGCAGCTGATGGGCTTGAATTGTCAACATTATGCTTAGCAGTCCAATGCTGATCCCACAGTGCATAGGACACTAAATATGTTGAAATATAATGTCAAATCAATTTTTAAGTCATTTTGTGCTTTGATAATACTCAGACTGTTAGATAGATACATTAAAGATATAAAGGAATGTCTTATAATTACCATAATTTTGAAGTAGTGATGAATGAAAAACAATTGTTTGAAATACCTACAGCAACTACAGTGTGAGATGAAATTTGTGGGTTTTAATGTTGACAAAGTTATAGGTACATCCAATACTATCATTATTATTAGTACTATTCATATTAAATGTACCTATAATACTATCGTAGTGGTTACGAATCGGGCTGCGAACCTTAAGGTCAGCGGTTCGAAACTACCAGCCGCTCCGCGGGAGAAAGATGAGGCTTTCTACTCCCGTAAGGATTTACACCCTCGGAAACCCTGTACAGACAGGGTCGCTATGGGTCGGGACCGACTCGACGGCACTTAACAACAACAACAACAATAATACTATCTTAAGGAGCTCTGGTAGCGCAGTGGTTACGAATCGGGCTGCAAACTGCAAGCTCAGCAGTTCAAAACTACCAGCTGTTCCACAGGAGAAAGATGAGGCTTTCTGCTCCCATAAAGATTTACAGCCTCAGAAACCCTGTACAGGGTCGCTGTGAGTCAGAACTGACTCCACAGCACACAGCCATCAATACTATCATGGTTTGCTGATTGTATTCCTAATTGAAGAAAATGGTAAAATTCAGTTATAAGTTAAAGGAAATAAAGATGTAATTTATTTTTTTTCCACATTCACAGACTCCCTAAATTTTATACATTTACTTTGGGGTTTAGAGGGGTTGGGGTTGGTTGTGAACGCCAAATATATTAAGAACTCTTATGGTAAAGCATCTTGTGAGATTGGCTAACTGGTGTCTCAAAACTCATTCAGTGTCCCTACTACTTCAGTCTTAATGCCATTAGTTGTGGCCGAGCAAGGTAGCTCTGTAGTGGGGAGAGATGCTTCCATTACTCAAAGTGGGATATCTGAGTCCAAGTAGGGTGAGGAAGACATTCCTGTAAGAGAGAGGTAGCTGCAAATATGGTGAACACTTATATATATAAGGGTATTGGTAAAATCTATAAATATATCAAAGCTCATGAATGCAAGGTTTCTCACTGTTGGAAGGAGTTGCAAATATGGAAAGAGAAAAACATATGAAATGAACCATATCATTCTTTAAGCAATTGTTTGCTTTCTAGTCCAATACGATGCTCTAGACTCATCTGTATTTTCTGTGCTTCAGTTCTAGAATCTACCATTTTTCCAACGATACCCGGTTTCTTTTAATAAAGAATGGTATTTAGAAGCCAAAATCTGAGTTCAAGGTGGGCTCCCAGGTTCTCTCTGTGAGGTAATATATGTATATAGAGAGAGATATTTATATATATATACCTCCTAGGACACCCTATATAGGGTCGCTATGCATCGGAACTGACTCGACGGCACTTAACAACAACATACATAGAGGTAGAGAAACTCCTGGTGTGGCATTATAGGCTCAGCGCTGGACTGAAAACCACAAGGTTGGTAGTTCAAACTATGAGTTGGAACTGACTCAACAGCACTTAATAACAACAGTAACATATATAGTCCTGGTGTGGTGCTGTGGGTTAATGCGCCAGACTGCAAAGCCGTTTAAGCTGCAAGGTCAACAGTTTAAGCTCACCAGTTGCTCCTCGGAAGCCCTGTACAGGGTAGCTATGGGTCAGAACCTACTTGATGGCACTTCACAACAACAATATGGTTCAAGCTCACCAGTTGCTCCTTAGGGAACCCTATACAGGGTTGCCATTGGTAGGAACTGACTTGACGGCACTTAACAACAATAAATATATTTATATATATGTATGTATATGTAAACTTATTATATATATATACATACACACACACAAATTACATTTTTCTTATGGCTAGGTGCTACTAGTGGACCGTGACTCATAGTAACCCTATGCACAATAGAATGAAGCTATGCCTGGTCCTACACCATCCTCACAATTGTTATGACACCATTGTTGCTGCCACTGTGTCAGCCCGTCTCCTTCGGGGCCTTCGCCTTTTTAGCTAACTCTGTGTGGTAATTTGGGTTCATTTTAAAGGAATATAGAGCCAGCTTAAATGGAATTTCAATGATCAAATCAGGGATGATTTAAACGTCAAAATAAATAACGATAAGAATAAAAACTCATTCAATAAAATTGGTAACAGTAAGTCTGTACAAATATAAATAGATGAATACATTCAACATTTGATAATGAGATATTTACGTAGTTTCAAAATACTTTCCACAAAATATGTATCAATTATATAGGGGAAAAGAATAACATTACATTGGTAAAACCTAGAAGAGACCAACTTACCAAGTGATAAAAGTTAACTCACTGGTAAAGGCACAAAGAGGCCACTGTTGTTGATGTTAAGTGCTTTCAAGTCAGTTTCAACTCATAGTGAACTTGTATGGAGTTCCTGAGGCTGCAAACCTTTTCAGGAACAGAGAGCATTACCTTTCTCACACAGAGTAGTTGGTAGTTCAGAATCACTGACCTTGTGGTTCTAAGTCCAGTATTTATCCTACAGGTACTGGTGGTGCTGCTGTGCTGTGGAGTTGGTTCCAACTCATATGAACCCTTCATAGGATTTCCAAAGCTATGAATCTTTACAGAAGCAGAAAGCCTCATCTTTTTTCCATGGAATGGCTGAGTTTGGAACTGCTGACATTGAGGTTAGCAGCCTGACTCATAACCACTATGCTATCAGAGCTCCTTTTATCCTACAGTTGTTATTGTTGTTATGTGCCGTGGAGTCGGTTCCGGCTCATAGCAACTCTGTACAGGGTTTCTGAGGCTATAAATCTTTACGGAAGCAGAAAGCCCGCGGAACAGCTTGTAGTTTCATATTGCTGACCATGAGGTTCGCAGCCTGATTCGTAACCACTACGCTATTTAATAGAATGTCATGAAAAGAACATAACTGTACTTTTTGGTATCCCTTCCAAAAAGCATAATCTGAATCAAATCATGAGAAAACACTAGAAAAATGTAATTGAGGAATATGAAAAAAAAATAATTGGCCTGTGATAGAATGATATCCGTATGCCTACTGTAAAGACCAGTTAATACAACTATTATCCAAAGTACTCACCAACAACTAAAGCCAGTGATGATGAAATTGAAGAATTCAACCAACTTCTCCAGTCTGAAATTGATCAAATATGCATTTAAGATGTATTGATCATTACTGACAATTGAAAGTAAAGATTGGGGGAAAAAAGAGGATGGATCTACTGAGTCTACAAAAGTATCACATTGGTGATAAAAAATTATGCTACAGATGGCATGACAGAATTTTGGAAGACCAATGACATAGTCATTACAAATACCTTCAAAAATAACATAAAAGACAACTACACACATGGACCTTGCCAGATGGAATACACAGAAATCAGATTGGCTAACTCTGTGGAAAGAGATTGTGGAAAAGCTCCATATTATCAGCCAAAACAAGGCCAGGGTCAGACTTCGGAGCAGACCATATATTGTTCATATGCAAGTTAATTAATATGAAGGAAATTAAAACAAGTCCAAGAGCTCCAATATGTGACCTTGAATATATCCCACCTGAACTTAGAGATCATCTCAAGAACAAATTTGATGCATTAGACAATGAAGACTGAAGACCAGAAGAGTTGTAGGATAACATCAAGAAAATCATACAGGAAGAAAGCAAAATGTCATTAAAAAGACAAGAAAGAAGGAAAGGATCAAAATGGATGTCAGAAGAGACTCTGAAACTTTCTTTCCAGTGAAATGATGCTAAAGCAAATGGATAAAATGAAGAGATGGAAATGCTGAACAGAAATTTTCAAAGAGCAGCTCGAGAACACAAAGTCAAATATTATAACAAAATGTGCAAAGACTAGGAGTTAGAAAACAAAATGTGAAGAACATGCTTAGAATTTCTCAAGCTGATGGAATTGAAGAAAACAATTCAAGCCTCGACTAAAATATTGAAGATACTATAACCAAAATATTAAATGATGCAGAAAACATCAAAAGAAGATGGAAGGAATACACAGAGTCACTGTACCAAAAAGAAATGGTTGATGTTCAATAATTTCAAGAAGTAGCGTATGATCAAGAGCCAGTGATACTGAAGTAAGCAGTCGTATGTGAATTGAAAGCATTGGCAAAGAACAATTGATGAAATACAAATTGAAATCTTTCAACAAACCGATGAGGACATTGGAGGCTCTAACTATCAATGCCAAGAAATTTGGAAGACAACTACCTGGCCAACTGATTTAAAGAGATCCATATTTGTGCCCATTCCAAAGAGAGGTGAGGCGATAGGATGTGGAAATCATTGGACAATATCATTAATATCACCTGCAAGTAACATTTTGCTGAAGATAATACAAAAACAACTGCCGTCATACATTGACAGAGAACTTCCAGATTCAGAAGAGGATGTTCAATGAAGCATTGTTGATGTCAGATAGATCTCCACTGAAAGCAGAGAATACCAGAAAGATGTTTACCAGTGCTTTATTGATTATGCAAAGATTATTGGTTGTGCGGATCATGACAAGTTATGGACAACACTGCTGAGAATGAGTATTCCAGAACACTTAATTATGTTTATGAGGAACCTGTACATAGACCAAGAGGTAGTTGTTTGAACAGAACAAGGGAAAACTGAATGGTGTCTGCTAGGGTTGTATTCTTTTTGTGTGTGTCAATTATTTAATATTAATAAATCAGAAAAAACACTTTGTCATAGCAAGTGTTTTGATCTGAGATTTTTCAAAATTATGGTGAAATTTTTCAATAAAAACAACAATTAAAAGGTTTAGTTTTAAATGTAGCCCTTATAAGTAAGTCTTCATCACCCTGTTTTTTTTCAATTTTAAGTTTTTTGTTTTTTGTTTTTTTTTAAGTTTTTATTGTGAATTACGTGGGTTTACATGGGCAAACATCAGTTTTACATTCATCCTATCGTATTTCGCTTCATTGCAATGAATACAATCCCCTCCATGCATCATCAAATAACCAAAGGGTACACCACAAAGGCTCGTCCCCACCCCCCACCCCCACCCTGGCCTCCAGCAAAAAGCCCTTCTACCTCCTTGAGTACAGTGTCCCCAGCCGCTCCATCTGTCCATGTCATTATCTCTGTCTCCATCCCTGGCATCACTGCCTCTCTTGGTAGGGTCCTGCCCTCTGCTCTTCTCACTTGATGGTCCCAGGGACCTCTGCTCCTGGGCTGCAAAGTTAGTCAGTCCCCTCCTTTTGTCAAAAAAACATCTACCTCGACATTTCTGACCCTCACAGTCAGTCCAGATGGCAATTATTCACTGTGGTACCACAAGAGTTTTATCCTCATTTCCTTTCATCAGCCAGGAGCCAACAGATTGGAAATCTTTCAGTGGAGAATCTACCTACCCCTGCCCCATCTGGAATGAGGCTCCCTCTTGAAATCTTGTAAACCAGTCACTTCTTTCTTGCTTTTGTATCCCACCCCCATTTTGGGTAGCCAATGTCTAAGTTGCTCATCCCTGTCAACCCTGTGTACTGAGGAGGTGGGAGTAATCCTTGCTGTAACGAATTCTTCCCTTTTTGAGCCACTACATCCATAATCCATAGGTATAGGTAAAGTTCATCAAATTGTAGTGGGTTACACTTTTTTTCCCTCTTCTTCTGGTCGAGTTCTGATCATCCAGCCATCGAAACCAGGTCAAGTGAGTACTATCTGCAAGTATGGGTGTTCTTGTGCACCTCCCCTCACTTCATATCAGCTGGACAATTCACTCTCCGCTCTAGTCCTCTGTGGCCATGTCACTGCCTCTGGGCCCAGGAGTCCCTGGGTCTTGCCATGCTGCTGGCCATCCAGGTCTCCACCCGGGTTCACAGTGGTCGATTGAATGTGGTCGGACTTAGCTCCCAACTTCATTGCTGCTTTTTTCCCCTCTTACCATTATTGGTGACCAACATGGTCACCAGCCAGACCACATGCCTGTTCGTGTATTGCCCTTAAGTCTTAGTCTTGGAAGGTAGTTTGCTCTAAGGGGACCCAACCACTTGTCTTGATGGCTCCTGGGTGAACAGCTTACTTGTTGTTGTAATCAGTCAGACTGCCTTTATTTTTTCCGATTTTTCCTGCTGGTCTTTCTTTCATGAAGTATCTTCTGTTCTTCTAGCTGCTCCAGGCTAGTCTACTTATCCTTTCCATTGGAAACTTCCCACCTCAGACAATTCTAGATTCCACCTATAGTCTTATGCAATGTAAAAGCTCCACAAGAACCCTCTTTCACTGGGCAACTACTAGACCTCTTTAAGGTTATAGTAATAGGCTAAAGATAGACTTACAAGCTTTCTATGGTGATGTTTCTGGCTATTCCTTTCTCTCCCCCTCAAGTGTCTATTTTACAAAGGTAAGCAAAGGAAATCAAGATTCAAAAGACAGCCAAGCATCTTAACATTATTCCTCTCTTTTATCCATGCAAACCATGCCTCAATCATTGTATCCCAGGGCCCTAAGGTTGTGCATACATCATTATTTGCCTCTGTCCCACTTAGTCCATGTGAACCTGCATAACTGTTCTCCCATCAGCCTTGTTCTTCCATTGCCCTCCCCCTTCTTCTGTATTGCCCTCCCCAACCTCCCCCACATACACCCAAGCTATCCTGTGTCTATTCCCTACCCTGTGCTCTAGCTTTCCCTCCATCCCTCCCCTTCTTTCATCCCATACATCCCAGTGATCAGTAAATATGTATATATATTTTTTTCACCCTTTTAGGGTGGCTTCTTTTTCTTAGTCTTTTACAATAATGATCCTGTGTAGTATTTCTCTTTGTGTGACTGACTAATTTCACTCAGCATAATGTCTTCAAGGTTAATCCATGTTATGTGGTGGCTTGCAGCTTCTTTGTTGTTCTTCAGGGTGGCATAGTATTCCATTGTGTGTATGTACCACGGTTTGTTTATCCATTCTTCATTTGATGGGCACTTAGGCTGTCTCCATCTTTTTGCTATTGTAAATAGTACAGCTATGAATATTGGAGTGTACATATGTACTCCTGTTATGGCTCATATTTCTTGTGGGTAAATACCAAGTAGAGGAATTGCTGGATCTTAAGGTATTTCTATTTCCAACCTTCTGAGGAAACGCCATATTGCTTTCCAGAGTAGTTGGACCATTTTGCAGCCCCACCAGCAATGCAGGAGGGTCCTAGTCTCTCTGCATCCTCACCAGCTTTTATTGTCCTTTCCTTTTTTTTTTTTATGCTGTTATTGCTGGTGTGAGATGATATCTCATTGTTGTTTTGATTTGCATCTCTCTAATGGCTAGTAAGGAGGTCTGGTAGCGTAGTGGTTACGAATCGGGCTGCGAACCTTAAGGTCAGCGGTTCGAAACTACCAGCCGCTCAGCGGGAGAAAGATGAGGCTTTCTACTCCTGTAAAGATTTACACCCTCGGAAACCCTGTACAGGGTCGCTATGGGTCGGAACCGACTTTATGGCACTTAACAACAACAACAACAATGGCTAGTAAAGAAGCTCTGGTAGCGTAGTAGTTACGAACTGGGCTATGAAACTTAAGGTCAGCAGTTCAAAACTACCAGCCACTCCGTGGGAGAAAGATGAGGCTGTCTGCTCTCGTTAAGATTTACAGCCTTGGAACCTCTACACAGGGTCTCTATGGGTCAGAACCAACTGGATCGCACTTAACAACAACAACAACAATGGATAGTAATAATGAACATTTCTTCATGTTTTTTGGCTGCCTGGATCTCCTCCTTGGTGAAGTGTCTGTTCATGTCCTATGTCCATTTTTTAATTGGGCTATTTGTCTTTTCCTTGCAGAGGTGTTGTAATTTTCTATATATTTTAGAAGTGAATCACTTGTCTGATGTAGCGTTGCAAAATATTTTTTCCCATTCTCTGGGTTCCCGTTTTACTCTTTAGGTGAAGTCTTTTGATGCACAAAAGTTTTTAAGTTTTAGTATGTCCCAATCATCTTTTGTCTACTTTTGTTTGTGTAATTTTCAAAATGTTTGGTAGTCTGTGTATGCCCTAAGTTAAAGCAATGACATTTGTCACTATTTTTTCATTGATGACCTTCATAATTTGGGGATTCACATTTAGGTCTTTAATCCATGCTGATTTGCTTTTTTTATAGGGCATGAGGTAAAGGTCTTGCTTCAATTGTTTGCATATCACTTTCCAGTTCTGCTAGCACCATCTATTAATGATACTATCTCCTCCCAATGCAATATACCTAGGCGTTTTGTCAAAAATCAGTTGGCTGTATGTGGATGGGTTAATTTCTGGATTCTCAATTTTGTTCCACTGATCAATGTATCTTTCATTGTACCAGTACCAGGCTGTTTTGACCACTGTAGTTATGTAGTAAATTTTGAAGTCGGGGAGTGAGAGGCTTCCAACCTGGTTCTTCTTAAGCAATGCTTTGCTTATCCTCGGTCTCTTTCCTTTCCATATAAAGTTTGTAATTGTCTTTTCCAAATCTTTGAAGAATATTGTTGGAATCTGGATTCGAATTGTATTATATGTGTAAATTGCTTGGGCAGTATTGACATTTTCACAATGTTAAATCTTCCTATCCAAGAACATACCATGTTCCTTTTGCAAGTCTCTTTTGTTTTCTTGTA
>NW_006408811.1:318468-340978 GCF_000296735.1 Chrysochloris asiatica | reverse complement strand
GATATTGGTCTATAATTTTCTTTCTTAGTGATGTCCTTCCCTGGTTTTGGTATGAGGGTTATGCTTGCTTCATAAAAAGTATTAGGAAGTTTTCCCTCCTTGTCTATATGTCTATATTCTGGAATAATTTGAGTAGAATTGGTGACAGCTCTTCCCTGAATGTTTGGTAGAACTCACCAGTGAAGCCAACTAGGCCTGGACTTCCTTTGACTGGGAGTTTTTTGATGACTTGATCAATTTCTTCTTTTGTTATGGGTCTGTTCTAGTTTTCTACTTCGCTCCATGTAAATTTAGGTAGGTCATGTTTTTCTAAAATTGTATCCATCTCTTCTAAGTTTTCAAATTTGTTGGAGTAAACTCTTCATAGTAATCTGTTATTAACCTTTTGATTTCCTTTGACTCCGTTGTGACATTACCCATGTGATTTCTAATTCGAGTTATTTGTGTCTTCTCCCTCTTTTCTTTTGTTATTTTGCCAATGGTTTGTCAATTTTATTAATCCTTTCAAATAACTAGCTTCTTGTCTTGTTGATTCTTTCTATAGTTTTTCTGTTTTCTATCTCATTTATTTCTGCTCTAATATTTATTATTTCTTTTCTTTTGGTGACTGTAGATTCCCTCTGTTGGCCTGATTCTAGTTGTTGGAGATGCTGTGCTAATGTGTTAGTGTTGGTTCTTTCTTCTTTTTAGTTGTGTGCATTTACCACAATAAATTGTCCTCTTATCACCGCCTTTACTGTGTCCTATAGATTTTGATATGTTGTGTTTTCATTCTCATTTGTTTCTGGGAACTTTGTGAATTCATGTTTAATTTCTTCTACTACCCAATCATTTTTCAGCAGGGAGTTATTCACTTTCCATGTATTCAACTTTATTTCTTTGGTCTTCTTGTTGTTGATTTCTAGTTTTATAGCATTATGGTCTGAAAAGATGCTTTGTAGTTGAAGCGTTGGATTGGCTTTGACAAAATCCCTTAGCTTCTGTTTATCCTGAAATGTTTTGATTTCACCATCATATTTGATTGACAGTTTTGCTGGATACATGATTCTTGGTTGACAGTTTTTTTTCTTTTAGGGTTTTATATATGTCTCCCCATTGCCTCCTTGCCTGCATGGCTTCTCCTGAGAAGTCAGAGCTTAATTTTATTTGCTTGCCTTTGTAAGTAACACTTCTATTTTCCCTGGCTGCTTTTTGGATTCTATCCTTGTCTTTGATTATGATACGTCTTGGTGATTTTATTTGGGGGTCTATCTTTCCCAGGTTTCGTTCAGCTTCTTGAATGTTTATCTTCTCAACCTTCAAGATGTTAGAGAAATTTTCTTCCAGTAGATCCTCAACTATCTCCTCTGTGGACTTCTGCTATTCTTCCTGTTCCAGAATGCCAATAATTCTTAAGTTATTCCTCATCATATTATCCAACACGAATCTTAGAGTCTCTTCAGATTTTTTTATCCTTTTTCCTGCTTGCTCTTCTATCTGAGCAGTATTGAGAATTTTGTCTTCCAGCTCGCTGGTTCTGGCTTCCATCTCTTCAATTCTGCTCCTTTCCCCTTTCAGTGTATTGTCCATTTCTAATATTTTATTATTAATCATCTGAACCTCTTTTTGCATGTTTTGAACTGTTTCCTATGCTATATCTATTTTGTTTGATTGCTCTTGTAGCACTTTCCTGACTTCTTCCTTATTTTCCTCTACCCCTCTGTGGAACTTTTGAATTTGCCTCCATATCATTCTTTTGAATTCCTTCTCAGGCATAGGCAAAGCTGCTCTTCTTCCTGTGGAAAGTCTATGTCTGCCTCCAGCTCATTTGTCTCAGTTACTCTTTTTTGCTTTTGGACATACACTGAGATCTTTTGTTGCTTTTCCTTGGACATTTTCAGTAGTTAACTGCATTTTCAATGATTCAATGAATGCATGTTGTTGTGTTGTTAAGCTTACTAAGTGTCTCCTGGTGGATGTGATCTGGAGATAGGCTTCCCTTTTCACGTGTAATGCTTAGCAGTTGGTATTGGTTTCTGTCCAGATGGTGGGATATTCTGGGGTATGCTTGTAGCTTGACTATATGGCCACAATTGATGTCTCTCTTTGGGTAACATAGGGAGAGAAAGTTTCCTCCCCCCCAGAAAAAAATGGAGATCAAAAAGACCAAAACCAGAAACAATATAAAAGCAGAGACAAAAACCACCACTCAAAAAAATAAATAAATAAAACTATAGCCAACTAATCAATAGTCTTTGCTGTGCAGATCAGTATGTGTGCACTATAGAAACCTCCAGCAGTGGGTGGGGGTGTCCACCCACTCAGGGCCCTCCTCTAGTCACCAGCATGGAGGTGCTCAGATAGATATTGAGAAATTAATGGAAGAAAAATTGTCCACTATTTTTATCTCTGAAGGTCAGTTAGGTATCTATGTGTGCACAGCGTAATTCTCAAAATAGCAGTGTCCTTTTGTGTAGTAGTTGGTGTTGGCACTTGCCTATTATGTTGGGGTTTTATAGGATGCTCATGCACCTAACAACAATATACGGTTTGTCTGTATGGCCAGACCTGCTTTTTCTTGCTGGGTAGGCAGGAATGAAGGTTCCCACCCAGGTCAATTTTAGAGCTGGGTCCCAGAATCAGATGATATATGAAGCCACGAAAAGATCAGCCCATGGGACCAACAGGACTCCTCTCAGGGACCTCCTCGCTGAGCCATGGGAAAACTGTGGGCACAATGCTGAACCCTTTTGGGGGTGCAATCTCACCTGCAAAGGGTGTCTGGGCTGGGTAGAGAGGGTGTGATAGGAAAAGGAAGATAGAAAAATTTAAGATATGTCACACCTTTTTTTTCTGATGCCACTCTGCAGTTTTTAGTGCTATATCACTGTATTAGGATGGCTGTAGCCCCACCCTCTGATCTCAGCCCAGGCCAAGGGGCCACAGGGAGGTCCCACATCCTGATCGATTCAGAAATGACCATATTTTTCCTTCCACATTCAGATTTCTCTTCCAGTGGGTATGGGAAATTGTGCCCTGCACTTTGTTCTAGATCCAAAACTCTGCAGCTGCTCCAGGAAAGCACCTTCTCAGTTTTTTCTGCACCTCTGCCGAGGAGCCTTTCCAACCTACCTCTGCTTCTCCCTACCACAAACCAGAAGTCTATAGCTACAAATTCTTAAAGACACAGGAATAATTCTCATTAGTAACCTGGGGACTGCCTGTAATGAGAATACTTACTTTGTGAAGAGCATAACCAATGTCTCTGAATACTTTGTATAGAAATTGATTAATGAGAACCTAAATTGCAGTGTAAACCTTCACCAAAAGCACAATAAAATATTATTTAAAAATAAATTTTAGGGAAGGATCAGAGGAGCACTCCCATCACAGAGGTCTGACCAAGCCTCAGAGATAAAGGTGTGGATATTCTTCTTTTTCTCTGTTCACTGGTCTCTCACTGTCTTTGCACCTCCACTCTGGTGACTAGAGGAGGTACCTGAGCGAGTGGACGCCCCCAACCACTCCAAGAGGGTTCTACAACACATGCACATGATCTGCTCATCAAAGACCACTATGCACAGAATCTAAGAAGGGAAAAGACATTGCTTAAAACCGAACTCTCTCCCAAAACAGCTACAGCTGACCCTGAACTGTTATCACTAGGAAAAATTCCTGAACGGGGGTTGTGGAGTAGGAGGGAGAGAGACTAAAAAGGAAACAAGCCAAAAATTAAATCCTGAGTAACGTCATAAGGAGCAACAGTAACATTTTGAAATTTCTCAGGTGGCCTTGAAGGCAAGAAGCCAAGAGAGGGACGTTAAAGTCATACTGATATTTTGCTACAGTTTTTGTTGTTGTTGTTGTTGTTTTCATTTCTGCAATTATAGACTGTAGTATCCATCTGTTTTTGTTGTTGTTGTTGTTTTGCTATTGCTGTTTTGTTTTTTGGTCCCCCTTTTACATTCAAGAGACTTTTTCTTGGTCTACATCACCCAAAAAGAAACAGCAATTGCGTACATACAGTCAAGCTAGACTCACACTCTATAAAATCCCACCATCCAGGCAAGAGCCAATACCAGCTGCTATATGCCAGATAGATAGCCAATACCTGCTACAGTTACTGAGTTAAGTAATAAGAAAAGTGAAAAGGGAAGCCCATCTCCTGATCACATTATGCTATTGTTGTTGTGTGCCTTGGAGTCAGTTCCGACTCATAGCAACCCTGAACCTGATCACATTTACTTGTAGGCAATTGGAATTAATATTTTCCTCCAACACTATACCTCAAATGCATATTTTTTTTTTATTCTCTTGCTTATTCATTGTCCAACTTTCACGTGCATATGATGCTATTGAAAATACCATGGCTTGGGTCAGGCACACATTAGTCCTCAAACTGGCCTCTTTCCTCAAAAACACATTTAAAGAGGTCTTGTGCAGTAGATTTGCCTAATGCAATACATCTTTTGATTTCTTTATTGCTGCTTCTATGAACATTGATAGCAGAAACAAGCAAAATGAAGTCTTTGATAACTTCAATGTTTTCTCCATTTATCATGATATTGTTTACTGCTCCAGTGATGAGGGATTGTGTTATATTTACACTGAGGGGCAACCCATCTGAAGGCTATGGTCTTTGATCTTAAACAATAAATAATTTAAGTCATCTTCACTTTCAGCAAGCAAGGTTGTATCATTTGCATATCACAGGTTGTTAATGAGTCTTCCTCCAATCCTGATGCCATGTTCTTCATATAATCCATCTTTTCAAATTATTTGCTCAGCATACAGATTGAATAAGTATGGAGAAAGAATACAAACCTGGCTCACACCTCTCCTGATTTTAAACCATTCAGTGTCATTTTGTTCTGTTCAAACGACTGCCTCTGAGTCTATGTACAGGTTCCTCATGAGCACAATTAAGTGTTAGGGAACATCCATTTTCTGCAATGTTGTCCATAGCTTGTCATGATCCACACAGTCAAAAGGTTTTGAAAAGTTTAAAACACAGATTAAATATTTCTGATATTCTTTGCTCTTAGCCAACATCCATTTGAAATCAGCAATGATTTCCTTTGTTCCACAACCTCATCAAACTCCAGCTTGAACCTCTAGCAGTTCCCTGTCAATGTACTGCTGCAGCTGTTTTTCAATTATTTTTAGCAAAATTTTTCTTGCATATGATATCATTACTATTGTACTTCTGATTTCCACATTCCATTGGGTAACCTCTCTTTTGAATGGGCACAAATATGGATCTCTTCCAGCCAATTGACCAGGTAGCTGTCTTACAAATTTCTTGGCATCGATGAGTGAGTGCCTCCAGTACTGCATCGGTTTGTTGAAAGCTGTCAATTTTGTATTCCATCAATGCCCAGAGTCTTATTCTTTGCCAATGACTTCAGTGTACATTGGACTTCTTGCTTCAGGATCATTGACTCTTGATCATTTGCTACCTCTTGAAACGGTTGAACATTGACCATTTCTTTTGGGTACAGTGACTTGTGTATTCCATCTTCTTTTGATGTTTTCTACATCATTTAATATTTTGACCATAGAATCCTTCAATATTGTAAATCTAGGCTTGAATTTTTCTTGTTTTTGCAGGTTGGAAAGTGCTGAGTGTGCTCTTCACTTTTGGTTTTCCAATCCCAGATCTTTGCACATTTCATTATATTTGATTTGTCTTCTCAAGCTGCTCTTTGAAATTTCTGTTCAGCTCTTTTGCCTCCTCATTTCTTCCATTTGCTTTAGCATCTCTATGCTAGAGAGCAAGTTTCAGAGTCTCTTCTGACATCTATTTTGGTCTTTTCCTTCTTTCTTGTCATCTTAAAAACCTTTTGCTTTCTTCCTATATGAATGCTTGATGTCATCCCATACTCTTGTCTTCAGCAATTATTGTCTAATGCATCAAATCTGTTCTTCAGATGATCTCTAAATTCAGTTGGGATATATTCAACATCATATTTTGGCTCTCTTAGACTTGTTTTTATTTTCTTCGGCTTCAGCCTAAACTTGTATATGAGCAATTGTCTGTTCCACATTCTGCCCCTGGCCTAGTTTTGGCTGATGATATGGAACTTTTTCACTGTCTCTTTCCACAGATGTAGTCAATTTGATTTCTGTGTAGTCTATCTGGTGAGGTCTATATGTATAGTTATCATTTATGTTGTTTTTAAAAAGTATTTGCATTGAAGTCATTGCTGTTATTGGTGTTTGGTGCCATCGAGTTGGTATCAACTTATAGCGACCTTATGCACAGCAGATTGAAACACTGCCCAATCCTGGGCCAACCTCACTATTGTTGCCACGCTTGAGTCCATCGATGCTGCCACTTGGCCAATCCATCTCGTTGGGGTCTTCCTCTTTTTCTCTGACCCTCCACCTTAATAAACATGATATCCTTCTCCAGCGACTGGTCCCTCCTGACAATATGTCTGAAGTATGAGAGACAAAGTTTGGCTATCTTGGCCTCCAAGGAGCACTCTGGCTGCACTTCTTCCAAAACGGATCTATTGGTTCTTTTGCAAAATTCTATCATTTGATCTCTAGCATCGTTTCTATCACCAAGGACATATTTTCCAATTACTGATCCATCCTCTTAGTTTTCAACCTTTGCATTCTAATCACTAGTAATTATCAATATATCTTGATTACATGTTTAATAAAAATTTCATCAATTCTAACTTTAATTGTCAGCATGTAAATGTGCTTAATAGTGGTATTAACCGGTCTTTCTTGTAGGTGTATGGATATTATCCTATTACAGACAGCATTATACTCTATGATAGATCTTGAAATGCTCTTTTTCATGATAAATTGATGAATATGGTGCCATCCTCTTCAATTTGTCATTCCAGCATAATAAACCATGTGTTTGTCAGATTCAACATGTCCAAAACCAGTCTGTTTCTGCTCACTCATGCCAAAAATATCAATCTTTGTGTTCCACTTCACTTTTGACAACTTCCAGTTTTTCTAGATTCATACTTCATACATTCCATGTTCTTACTACTGATGTATATTTTCTGTTGTTTCTCTTCATTTTGAGTTGTGCCTTCTCAACAAATGAAAGTCTTGAAAGCTTTACTCCATTCTTGTCAACATAGTCAACTCTACTTTGAGGAGGCAGCTCTTCCCCAGTCATATTTTAAGTGCCTTCCAACCTGAGTGGCTCTCCTTTCAGCACTATATCTGACAATATTTTAATGCTCTTCATCGTGTTTCAATATTCAATATTCTGGTGCTATTGGACAGTGTTCCTCTGTTATTCACAAGGTTTTCAGTGACTAATCATTCAGAAGTAGTCTGTCTTTCCTTGCTTGTCTGTCTTCGTCTGGAAGCTCAGCTGAAACCTGTGCACCATAGGTGACCCTTGCTGGTATTTAAAAGACTGGTAGCATAGCTTCTAGTATCACAGTAACATGCAATACAGCACAGTATGACAAACTGACAGATGAGTGGTGGAAAATCCTATAGTGAAAGATAAGTAAGCAGAACCTGTTTGAAAAGCAATGGTAACAAAGAATAATGTGGCCATCTGCTTATATACATTGAGTTCAGCTCACTCAATTCTCTGGCTCCCATGCATTATCCTATTTATCCTTCCCAGCTCCCTAGAAGGTACCGTCACTCTATGCCTAACTGAACAGGACCCAAGGACAGGTTCATTGGTTCCAGTGTGATGATGCTCCAGCAGAGCAGGGCACAGCTCCATACCATAACTTCACACATAGCCACTAAGGGAGGGAGGCCAACAGGAAAGAAATGAATGCAGAATAATGCAAAGCACAGTTGCCGGACATTTGTTTTGCTTGTGGTGGCTTCCTGGGGAACCACAGCTCCGGGGAGGATTAGCAATCAAAGACAGAGTGCTTCTTCCAGAGCCTAGGCAGCAGCAGAGACTATACTATTAAAGCTCAATACCAACAAAGAAAATATCCGCACACCAGAGATGTGTACTAACTGAGATTCTGGGTTTTTAAAGAAGTTTGATGCTGGACCCCAGCTTCAGAGATTCTAAGTATTGAAATGTTTGTAAGTTTCCAGGAGAGGATAATGTGCTACCAAAGTTGAGAATCACAGCTTCATTGAGACAGATTTTGATGCTTGCCAGTTTCAAATAAACAGTTTTTTCTCTGTTACGAATATTAATTCCTGAAAGGTCTGGCTGAGCCTGTAGCTCAATCCTGAAAAATATAAACATACTAATGAATACTCAGGAGGCTATAATGGTTCAGTGATAAAATCCTAGACTTCCGTGCAGACCTGGGTTTGATTCCTGGCCAACACCTCATGCGCAACCACCACCTGTCTGTCACTGGAGGCTTGTGTGTTGCTATGACACCAAACATGTTTCAGTAGAGTTCCAGACCAAGACAGATTACGAAGAAAGGCCTGGAAACCTACTCATACTCAACCAATGAAAATCCTGTGGGTCACAATTAAACCAATCATGGGGACTCTGCAGAACTGGGCAGCATTTCATTCCACCATGCATGCAGTCTCCATGAGTCGGGGGCAACGCAACAGTGGCTAACAACAATGAGCATTGGGACTTAGCCTCAGTTGGTGTTTTTTCTATGCACATGGAAGGAGAATAGAGATGGATGGTGGCACAGTGATAGAGATGCACCCATCTTCCTGGTGCTCCTGGTAAAATATATGTTTAAAAGTGGTCTCCTTCACTTGGGGATACGCTTACTCACCTGGTCTACTCAATTTGTCCTCCTTGAAAAGAAAGGCCTGCAGGGGAACCATATGGCATGAGTTGTGTAAGCAGTCACAGAAAAGAGCAAAGTAGTAGCGCCACTGTTCTTCAGCCCGCAGAATCCCCAGGCCACAGTACTCCCACCCACTCATTGACAGCAAGGTCTCAATACAACAGAAAACTAACAAGCAGTTAGACAAGGACTCTTCCTTTTAAAGGACTTTTGAACTAGTAAATCCAGTGTAACTTTTCAATTTTATACCATTTTCAGATTATTTTAACATTTCTGTATTTTTTTACATTAAAAAAAATTAAAACAAAAAACCTTTAAAACGAAATTTCAGGATTCCTCTGCTTGGAAGTGATGGTCTTTCACAATCTATTTTTTTAAACCTAACTTACTAACCTTATCACTCTCCCCCTATCCAATTCCAGAATAAAGAGTCTTTCATAGCAAGCATGTCCATTCACTGCTCCCAAAGCTTTCTAAAGGCACCCCTTCTGTTTCCCTCTTTTTCTTCATTTAAAAATATTCATTCTGAAGTATTGGTGGGCTAATTGGTGGTGCTGTGGGATAAGCTCTGGACTTCTAACCCCAAGATCGATGGTTCAAACCCACCAGTGACTCCACGGAAGAAAGATGAGGCTATCTGCTTCTATAAAGACTTACTGTCTTCAACGTACAGGGTCACTGTGAGTCAGAATCAACTCGATAGCAATGAGTTTGGTTTTTCAGACTACTGGGTACTGTGATTAAAGTTTAATCTCAAACTGAAACATGAATTTATTTAAATAAATACGTTGTTGTTGTTTAATGCCTTTGATTTGAACATAGAGGATTGTATAGGGTTTCCGAGGAGCAGCTGGTGGATTTGAACTTACATCTTATGAATGCCTTTTCTAATAGTAAGAAGACAATGCTGAGCATATTATCAATAAGCACTTTGATGTTGTTGTTAAGTGCCATTGAGGGAGGTCCAATTCATAGCCACCCTGTATAGGATTTCTGAGGAGTAGCTGGTGGGTTTGAGCTGCTGACCTTGTGGTTAGCAGTCCAGTGCTGAGCTTCCAACACCACACTAGGACTCTGAGCTACACCTAATGACTTTAATTCTTCATCCCTGACTTCATCCCTAGTCTTCGCAATGGGACTTGGTAGCTCTACCTATTCACAGGTGGAATCTGCCCCCCACCACTCCTTCAGTGTCACTTTGTGTCTTACTTTGACCAATGGACAGACTTGACCCCAGCTGAGGTTTTTTAAAAAAAAGAAAAAGAAAAGAAAAGCATTCATGTGTTTCTATTTTTGCTTTTACTTTGGTTGTTCTGCGATTGCTTGGGAACATGCCCAGGCTAACCTGTTGAAATATTTTTTAAAAATTGGCTTAGTGACCTCAATTGCCCCCAACTAACAGAAAATCAAGCCCAGCTGAGACCAGAAGAATCACCCAACTGAGTCCATCTGAGATCACCCAAAACATGACAACTCTCAGATATATTAGTAAGTTCAGCAAAGACTAGAAGAAATGCTCAGAGAAAGCCAACCCACACTGCCAATTCTCAGACTCATAGGATTAAGAAAAATGGTTTTTAACCACTGAGTTTTGGGGTTCTTTGTTGCACTTTATTATTGTGACAATATAAGCACCAAAACTAAAAACTACATGTTGTTAAGTGCTGTTGAATCAAGTCAAATCCAACTCATAGCGAGCCCTGTATAGCGTTTCCAAGGAGCAGCTGGTAAGTTTGAACTGCCAACTTTGTGGTTCACAGTTTGGGACTGCATAGCAACAATTTAAATGAGGGGAAAACAACAGGGCAAAGACTAGAATGCAAGGTCCATGAGGGCAAGGAATATGTTGGACTGTTCACCACTGTAGTCCCTTTGCACAGCACAGGGACAGTCACAGGTGTTCAATAGTACGTGCTGGATGAAGGAAACATCTGGATGTAACATATTCTGGGCCATAATAGTTGTCAGAATTGATCACGAAATAATTAACTACCAACCTCTTAAAAAATAACTGACCCACTGCCGTCATTCAGTTACTTTTTTTCTTTCCAAGGCAGAAATCCTTAGCCAGTACACATAAACCACATAGCAAAAACGATTTCTGTAAAAGGATTCCCCAAACACTCAGATGACTCTTTGCCCCATCACATAAAGCTTTTTCTCTCCAGCTGCCAGGCTGCTTCTGTAAGTGCTCGAGTATAGCCAGTTACAGTAGCTGGTGTAAACGCTAATCTTAGCAAATACACATCACTTCTCCAACCCCATAATTAAGACCAGAAATTCGTAACTGAGACATTCATAAAACGGGGGTTTCCAAATGTCAGCTTTGCCTTAGAATTCTCCAACTTGGTCCAGATTGAGGGAGGCCTGCCCAGAACAAAATGATGGGCAGGAGGTCAGTCAGGCTCATGGGTGGGCAATGGCCAGTGGGAACAGGCCCAATGAAGTACTTTCCAAATCCTCCTCCCCTTCTAGCTTCCATGGCTCAGTTCTTTTCTGTTCTTCGACCATTATTCAAAAGCCAGGTCTAACAAGCCATGATAGAAGAACAAATGTCTATGGACAAGGTTAGTCATTTGTTGTTGTTTTTTTGGAATTTTTTGTTTTGTTTTGTTTTGAAGTTCTCTCTCAAGTTCTCTAGTTACCAGTTGCAAATTAACAGGCTTTTAACTTCACATAGTAGATTTTTATCTTTCCCAAAAGGGACCAATTTCAACCAACTGTTTTCAGTTCTGATACTTGGATTCCAAGCAAAGAGGGTTGCTACATTTATTTGTTGTTGAGTGCCATTGAGTCGATTCTGGACCATAGTGACCCTGTATAGGGTTTCCAAGGAGCAGCTGATGAGCTTGAACCGCCAACCTTGCAGTTCAAATGGTTTTGCAGTCTGGCACATTAGCCCACAGCTTCACGCCAGGACTCCTAAGTTTATTTTGTTGTTGTTAAGTGCCGTCGAGTCGGTTCCGACTCATAGCGACCCTGTACAGGGTTTCCGAGGGTGTAAACAACAACAAATCCTTACGGGAGTAGAAAGCCTCATCTTTCTCCCGCGGAGCGGCTGGTAGTTTCGAACTGCTGACCTTAAGGTTCGCAGCCCAATTCGTAACCACTACGCTACCAGAGCTCCTTAGACAGTGCTTATTACCCATTCCTGATTTATTAGCATGTTTATTGTCCTCCTTTCTTAAGACACAACCATAAAAAGAAGAAAGAAAGAAAGGTAGCCTATCTCCTTCCCCAAATGTAAATTGTATCAGTGACTCCAGGTCTTGCCATTTGTCTGGATGAAGTGCTGACATTGGCAGGTTCTCCTTGAATACACTTTAGGAGCCTGTCTCTTTGATAGAACTAGGAGGGTAAAACTCCCATAACCACATATGTCTTCAATTGCTAAGATATTCTTTTCTCATCACGTCGTACTGTGGAGACATTTTTAAACTATTTAATACTAGGGAAAAGCCAGGTTGCTATTTTGGGTTCAGCTAGGAAATACGTATTGAGCTCTAATTTACCAAGAGTTGTTTGAAAATCCAGGGCATTAGGAATTGGAATGTTTATATAAATTGGACCTAGAAATTTAACAGATAATGGGGAGAAAGCAAAAGAGCCACTATGACTTGCAGGACTACCAGAGAAAAGGATTTGGGGTTATAAGCACCCAGAGAGCATGATGAGCAACTCTGGAGTGTTTCCTTCAGTTTTATGAGCACAGAATGTAAGCACTAGAAAGTATCTTAGATATTATGTCCTACAAACTTTGCATTTTATATGAGTAAACTGAAGTCAAGAGAGTTTAACTAACCTAGCCAAGGTCACATAACTCAGGTAGAAGAATCAGGATTGACTTTTCCATTTTTTTAAAAGGCTAGCAAATGTCCAGGAGTAGCATCTACTTCCATGGTAGACAGATTTCTTTGGCACTTGAAAACTAAGACTGACTAGGAAGGGCCAAGAGGTTTACATCTAAAAAGGTGACCTGTAAAAACCTTATGAAAGGCAGCAGAGAATTGTTTACCATAGTACTGGAAGATGAGCCCCTCAATTGAAAGGCACTCAAAATATGATTAGGGAAGAGCTGCCTTCTCAAAGTAGAGTTGACCTTAATGATGTGGATGAACTAACGTTTTCAGGACCTTCACTTGCTGGTGTGAAATAACACAATATGAGAGGAAAGAGCTGCAAACATCTATTGATAATCAGAATATGGAATGTATGAAGTATACATCTAGAAAAATTGGAGCTCAGCAAAAAGTAAATAGATGTGTAAAGATCCTATCCTAGGCATTAGTGAACTAAAATGGACTAGTACTGGCCATTCAGAATCAAGCAATCATATGGTTTCCTATATTGGGAATGACAAATTGAAAAAGAATGGTATTGCATTTATTGTCAAAAAGACCATGTCCTGAAATAAAACACTGTCCATGATAGGATAATATCCATATACCTATAAGGAGCTCTGGTAGCGTAGTGGTTACGAATTGGGCTGCTAACCTCAAGGTCAGCAGTTCGAAATTACCAGCCGTTCCACGGGAGAAAGATGAGTCTTTCTGCTCCCATAAAGATTTATAGCCTCAGAAACCCTGTGCAGGGTCACTATGAGTCGGAACTAACTCCACAGTACTTAACAACAACAACAAAGGAGACCAGTTAATATGATTATTATTCAAAACTCACCAACTTCTAATGCCAAAGATGAATAAATTAAAGATTTTTACCAACTTCTGCAGTCTTAGATGCAAAAGATGCATTGATAACCAGTGGTTATTGGAATGCAAAAGCTGAGAGTGGGGAGAATGTGCATCAGTAACTGGAAAATATGGCTTTGTGATAGAAATGATGCCAGAGATTACACAATCGAATTTTATAAAATCAATGACTTTTCATTGCAAATACCTTTTTGCTACAATGGAAATGGTGACTACACATGTGGACTTCACCAGATGGAATACACAGGAATCAAATTAACTACATCTGTGGAAAGAGATTATGGAGAAGCTCAATATCATCAGTCAGAACAAGGCCATCATGTGCTAATAAGCAAGTTCAAGTTGAAGCTGAATAAAATTAAAACAAGTCCATGAGAGCCAAAATACAACCTTGACTGTATTTCACCCGAATAGATTTGATACATTGAACACTAATAATGGGACACTAGACAAGCAGTGGGATGACATTAAGGATATCTTACGTAAAGAAAGCAAAAATTCATTGAAAACACAGAAAAGATCAAATTGGATGGCAAAATAAACTCTGAAATTTGTTCTTGAACAGAGTACCTAAAGCAGATGGAAGATATAGTGAAGCAAAAGAGCTGGACAGTAATTTGTTGGGGGTTTGGGAGAAAACTATTGTTTTCTTTCTTTTTTTTTTTTTTTTCCAAATACTGAGATGAAAACAATGTGTATTTAATTTCTCATTAGGGAAAACCATTGGGAACATTCCCACAAATGAAAAAAGGAAAGAATGCAGGGGAAGGGGAGAAGAGAGAGAAAAAAATTGGAACTGGATAGTGATGATGGTTGTGTAACATGGGGGTGTGTAGATGGTGTGGCTGGATTGTACATGTAAAAATGGTTGGAATGGCAAATATTTTGCTGTATATAAATTAGAGACAGAGAAAAAAGAGCTGAACAGAAGATTTCAAAGGGCAGCTCAAGAAGGCAAAATATTATAAAGACATGTGTAAAGACTTGGAATCAGATAACCTAAAGGAAGAACATTTCTCAAGCTGAAGAAACTGAAGAAAAAAGCCAAGCTTCAAGTTGCAATACTGAAAGATTCCATGGGCAAAATATTAAATGACACAGGAAGCATCAAAAGAAGATGGAGACAATACACAGAGTCACTGTAACAAAAATAATTGATCGATGTTACGCCATTTCAGGAGGTAGCCTGTGATCAAGAATCAATGGTATTAAAGGAAGAAGTCCAAGCTGCACTGAAGACACTAATGAAAAAACAAAGCTCCAGGAACTGACAGAATGTCAATTGGATGTTTCAACAAACAGATGCAGTGCTGGAGGGCTCATTCATCTATGACAGTTACCTGACCAATTAAATGGAAGAGTTCCACATTTGCATAGATTCAGAAAAAATAAAAAAGATTCAAAAGAATGAAGAGATTATCAAACAATATTGTGAATATAATACACAAATAAAATTTTGCTGAAGATAATTCAGAAACAGTTGCAGCAATATATTAACAAGGAATTGCCAGAAATTCAAGTTGGATTCAGAAGACATGGGACAAGGGATTCATTACGATTGTCAAGGATAGCACTGATGTATCGTGACTGAAAGCAGAGAATATCAAAACGATGTCTACTTATGTTTTTGACTATGCAAAGATATCTGTGTGGATCATAGCAAATTATGGATAAAATTTTGAAGAATGGGAATTCCAGAACACTTAATTGTGCTCACGCTGAACCTGTACAATAACCAAGAAGCAGTCAAATAGAACAAGGGATATTGCATGCTTTAAAGTCAGGAAAGGTGTATGTCAGGGTTGCATTCTTACAACATAATTATTTAATATGTATGCTGAGAAAAATAATCTGAGAAATTGGATTATATAAAGAAGAATGTGGCATCAGGATTGGAGGAAAGCTCATTAATAACCTGTGATATGCAAATGACACAACCTTGCTTGCTAAAAGCCAAAAGGACTTCAAACTCTTACTGATTAAGATAAAAAATATATAGTCTTAAGTATAGATTGCATTTTAACATAAAGAAAGCAATAATCCTCATAGCTGGATTAATAAGCAATAGCATGATAAAGGGAGAAAAGATTGATGTTGTCAACGATTTCATTTTACTTGGATCCACAATCAATGCTAATAAAATCAGCAGTAAACAAATCAAATGACATACTTACTGGGAAAATCACCTGTCAAAGACCTCTTTATGGCGTTAAAAAGTAAAGATGTCACTTTGAGGACACAGTAGTTTCAATTGTCTTATATGCATGGGAAATCTGGACAGTGACTAAGAAAGAAGAATTGATGCCTTTGATTTATGGAATTGGGTGAAAATATTGAAGGTACCATAGATTGCCAGAAGAATGAACAACTCCATCTTGAAAAAACTACAGCCAGATGCTCATTAGAAGTGAGAAAGGTGAGACGTCATGTCCATACTTTGGATGTGTTATCAGAAAGGAATACTCTCTGGAGAAGAATATCATGCTTGGTCATGTAGAGGATCAGTGAAAAAGAGAAAGGCCTTCACAAAGATGAATTGACACAGTGACAACAACAAAGGACTCAAACATAAAAATTGTGAGGTTGGCACAGGAGACTGGACATTGATTTGTCCCATTGTACATAGGGTTGCTATGAGTCAGTGCTGTCCTGACAGAACCTAACAACATAACAGAACAGTTGCTGTTATTGTTGTTAAGTGCCTCAGAGTTGGTTCTGACTCATCGCAACCCTATATAGGATTTCCAATGCTTTAATTCTTCATAGGAGAAGAAGGCCTCATCTTTCTTCTTCAGGCTCGAACCTCAGATCTTGTGGTTTACATGGTCCAGTAGTCATCATATGGAGGCAGTAAACTCCCAACAGCACAGTACTTGGTGCAAAAGAAACTGTTAAATTCCATCATTTTAGAAATTGGTGTGGTGGATGCTATTGAGTTGATACCATGCATAGCATTATAGGAACTACATTTGACAGGGTAGAACTGCCTAGGAGGGTTTGTTGTTATTGTTACTGTTTTTAGGGTTTTAGGTGTGTTTGGGGATTTTTTTGGAGGGAGAGTTTGTTGTAATCTTTACAGAATCAAATTATCAGCTATTTTTACCATAGAAAGTTTGATGTTTCAACCTTTTGGTTAACATTTACCTTTGCCCTACCTGGGCTACTTTCTTATAAATTAATAATAAACAATTGATGTATATTACCTTAGAATCTATGCGACAGGTATTTTAAGTACCAGTAGGGTTATCCATAGTGGACAGATTCAGGTGAGCTTTCAGACTAAGATTAGTTAAAAAGAGAGCAGACTACTTCTGAATGTCATCGACTAAAAACCTTATAAATAGCAGCAGAACATTGTCAGCTATAGTGCCAAAAGATGAGCCCTCAGGTTGAAAGGCTTTCAAAATACATCTGAGAAAGAGATGCCCCCTCAAAATAGACATGAATATAATGACATGAATGAAGTAAGGATTTCAGGACCTTCATGTGTTGATGGGGCACAACTCAAAATTAGGAGAAGCAGCTTCAACATCTGTCAATAATTGGAACATGGACTGTATAAATCAAGAAAAACCAAAGTTGTCAAAATTTAAATGGAACAGATAAAAATTGATAGCTTAGGCATTAGTGAGCTATAATGGACTGGTATTGGCCATTTTGAATCTGATAATCATGATCTACAATGCCAGGAATGAAAATTTCAAGAAAAATGGCATCAAAAAGAGCATTTAAAGATCTATCCTTGCTCACACAGGAGACATCAAGGCAAGTGGCCGGGTCCTCTCAGAGCAAACTCACTCCCAAGACTAAGATTCAATAGGAATACACGCTCTGATTGGGGACCATGTTCGTCACCGACGAGGGGAAGTGAGGAAAAAACAGCAATGAAGCTGGGAGCTAAGACCTACAATGTTCAGTAGACTCCTGTGAACCCAGGTGGAGACCTGGTTGGTCAGCAGTGTGGCAAGACCTGGGGACTCTTGGGCCCAGAGTCAGTCACATAGCCACAGAGGACTAGAGTGGAGAGTGAAGCATCCAGCTGATAAGAAGAGAAGGCATATGCACAAGAACAGTCACACTTACAGATAATACCCACTTGACCTGGGTTCAATGACTAGATGATCAAAGCTCAACTAGAAGAAGAAAGAAGAAAAAAAGAGTATTCTGATACAATTTTATGAACTTGACCTACACCTATGGATGCAGTAGCTCAAAAGAGGGAACTAATCTTTACAGCAGGATCATTCCCACACGCTCTATACACAGAGTAGACAGGGATGGGCAACTTGGACATTGGCTACCCAAAGTTGGGGGGCAACAAAGGCAAGAAGTGACTGGCTTACAAGCTTTCAAGAGGGAATCTAGATCCAGAGGGCATGGAGGAAGGTAGAATCTCCACTGAGTTGTATCCAATCTGTCTAGGTGGGGCTGATGAAAGGAAATGCAGATAGGTCTCTTGTGATACAATAGTGAATAGTTGTTATCAGGACTGATTGTAAGGGTTGGAAATGTAAAGGTAGACATTTTGTAGCAAGGAGGGGAGTGATTAACTTTCCAGTCTAGGAGCAGAGGTCCCTGGGACCATCAAGGGAGAAGAGCGGAGAGCGGCACTGTACCCAGAGAAGCAGTGATGCCAGAGATGGAGGCAGAGACTATGATGTGCAGAGATGGAGCAGCTGGGGACTTTAGATCCAGAGAGGGAGAGGGGTTGTGTGCTGATAAGAGAGAGGCAGGTTTCTAGGGTATACCCTTTGGTTGGTTGATGATGCATGATGGGGATTGAAACCATGACAATGAAACAATATACAATAGGATGAATATAAAACTAATGTTCTCCCATGTTCTCTCACATAATTCACAATAAAACATTTTTTAAAAATCTGTCCTTAAGTACAACACTGTCTGTGATAAGACCATATCCACAAGCCTACAAGCAAGACCAGTTAATATGACTATTATTCAAATTTACACACCAACCACTAAAGTCAGTGATGATGAAATTGAAGAATTCTAGAAAAAACCAAAAAGGTTGGTTGAACAGAACATGGAAACACTGAATGGTTTAAAATTAAGAAAGGTGTGCAACAGGGTTGTATTCTTTCACCATTCTTATTCAACCTGTATGCTGAGCAAATAATACGAGAAGCTGGGTTCTATGAAGAAAATCGTGAAATCAGGATTGGAGGAAGACTCATTAACTACCTGTGATATGCAGATGATACAACCTTGCATGCTGAAATTGAAAAAGACTTTAAAAATTTACTGATTAAGATCAAAGAGCATAGCCTTCAGTATGGATTGCATATCAATGTCAAGAAAACAAAAATCCTCACCACTGGACCAATAAAGAACATTCTCATCAACGGAGAAAAGATTGAAGTTGTCAAGGACTTCATTTGTCTTGGATCAGCTATCAGCACTCATGGAAGCAGCAGTCAAGAAATCAAATGACGTATTTCATTAGGCAAATCTGCTGCACAAGACCTTTTAAAGTGTTGAGGAACACAGATGTCAGCTTGAGGACTAAGGTGCACCTGACCCAAATCATGGTATTTTCAATAACCTCATATGCATGAGAAAGCTGGATAGGGAATAAGACCTTAGAAGAATTGATGACTTTGAGTTATGGTGTTGGAGGAGAATATTGAAAGTGCCAAGGGCTGTCAAAAGAACAAACAGATGTGCGTTGGAAGAAGTGCAGCCAGAGTGCTCCTTGGAGGCCAGGATGGTCAAACTTCATCTATCATACATTGTCAGGTGGCACCAGTTGCTGGAGAAGGAAATCATGTTTGATAGGGTGGAGGATCACAGAAAAAGAGGAAGACTCCCAGGGAGATGGATTGGCAAAGTGGGAGCATCAATGGGCTTAAGTGTGGTTAATAGTGAGTTTGGCCCAGGATTGGGCAGTGTTTCATTCTGCTGTGCATAGGGTCGCTATGAGTTGGTACTGACTCAATGGCACCTAACAACAGCAATAATTTCTTCAATATGAAATTGATCATACGTGCAATCAAGTTGTATTGCTAATTACTGATGATTGGAATGTAAAGATTGTAAACAAAGAGGAAGGATCAGTAGTTGGAAAATACTGTCTTTGTGATAGAAATGATGCTAGAGATTTCATGATAAATTTTTTAAAGACCTGCAATATATTCATTACAATTACCTTTTTGAAACAATATAAAAGATGACTATACACATGAAACTCACAAGATGGAATACACAGGAATCAAATTGACTACATCTGTGGGAAGACATGGTGGAAAAGCTCCATATCATCAGTCAAAACGGCATACTATGGAACAGAATATCTAGTGCTCCTATGTTTAAGCTAAAGTTGATAAGATTAAAACAAGTCAAAGATCCAAAATATAACCTGAGTATAGTCGACCTGAATTTAGAGTTCATCTCAAGAACAGATTTGATGAACCAGAAGAATTGTGGGATGACATCAAGAACATCATGCATGAAGAAAGCAAATAATCTGTGAAGCTGGACAACATTAAGAATGTGGCATCAGAATGGAGGAAGGCTCATTAACAACCTACAATATGTACATGATATAACCTTGCTTGCTGAAAGTGAAGAGGACTTAATATATTTACTGATAAAAGTCAAAGACTGCAGCCTTCAGTATGGATTGCACCTCAATGTAAAGAAAACCAAAATCCTCACAACTTGTGTAATAAATAGCATCATAATAAAAGGAGAAAAGATTGAAGTTCCCAAAGACTTCATGTCGCTTGGATGCACAACCAATACTCATGGACGCAGTAGTTAAGAAATCAAAATATTGCATTAGACAGATCTGCTGAAAAAAGACTTCTTTAAAGTATTCAAGAACAAAAAAGTGATTTTGAAGACGAAGTAAGGTGTGCCTGACTCAAACCATGATAACTTCAATAAACTCATATGCCTGTGAAAGTTGTATAATGATTAAAGACTTGATGCATTTGAATTATGGTGTTATAAAAGAATATTAAAAGTCTGTGGACTGTCAAAAGAACAAATAAATCTGTCTTGCAAGAAATACAGCCACAGTGTTCCTTTAGGATCCAGGATGGAGAGACTCATCTCTCATACTTAAGGCATATTATTAGGAGAATCCAGTCCCTGAAGAAGAACATCATGCTTGGTAAAGTGGAGGGTCAGAAAAATAGAGGAAGTCCTCCAATAAGATGGGTTGACACAGTGACAGCAGCAATGAGCTCAAACGTAACAATTGTGAGGATAGCGCAAGACCAGGCAGTGTTTCATTCTATTATACATAAAGTCGCTATGAGTCAGAACCACCTTGATGGCACCTAACAACAATAACTACAACCTTAGAAATTATATAATAAATATTACTTATTATTAATAATCATGAGTTGATTAATATAATCATATGAACACTTCAGGTTTCTTCCAAATAATTTTTTTTTTTTACTTCTCTTATACCTAGTGTACCAAAACCCAATCCCATTGCCATCAAGGCGACTCCAACTCATATGAACCTGAACCCTGTATAGGGTTTCTAAGGTTGTAAATCTTATGGAAATAGAAAGTGTCATCTACATCCTTTGGAGCATTTGGTGGAAATGGAAAGTGTCATCTACATCCTTTGGAGCATTTGGTGAGTTTGAATCGTCAACCTTGCACTTAACAGTTCAGTGCTTATCCTGAAGTGCCAACAGATCTCCTTACATCTAGTGTAAGTGAGGTATTATTTTCTAAATGGTCAGTATAGTTTGCTTTTTTAAAAATCATAGCCTGAATAATAATAATAATAATAATAATAATAATAATAATAACCTCATTCATATTTGATGCTTTACAAAATTAACATCCATTTGTATGAATGAGCAAACACCCTGAGGTGTGTTAACTCTGACTGGCACAGTCAGATTCCTTTCCTAGCATCTAGCAGAATGTACTAATGAAAGATGTGGGATGGAGAGGAGTAGGTCTGTGACACTTACCATTCCCAGTTTCATTTTATTTCAAACTCCCAGTTTGAAGTAACTCCAAAGGTCAAAGAAGTGGAGCAATTTGTAAGAAATGGAGCAATGTTGTTAAGGTATCAATTTGAAACTGTTCTTTCAGAGAAACTGATAGAAAGATCCCAGCCAATTGACCAATGACTACAATTGGAATTGATTCAACTATTGTCTCCTCACTGTAGACATGCAGGAAATAACTCTCACAAATTGCTTTTAAACTTGTTTTTATGTGAAAAATAGCCATCAAGTGAGAGATAAACTTCAGGGAAAGCTGGAAACTCAGTTAACTATAGTTAATAAGCATTGTGAGGATAGGCTCAGAAACATTTGACTCTCAATGCACATGTGAATGAAGAAAAAACAAGACCCTGTACACACAGTCTTTATTCATGAATTTAGATGCAGAAATTTTTGGAGTGTATACTTCCAAAATATCAAAAATCTATTTTGAGAAAATGAGAGAGCAAAGAGGAAGGGCTGATTGGTCTGAAGTGTGGTGAGACCTGAGGGCATTTGAGCCCATGGACAAAGGATAAAGCCATGGAGCGCTATAGTTGAGAGTGAAGCATCCAGCTGATATGAAGCAAGGGGAGACACACAAGAATGCCCAAGCTTGTAGATGATACCCATTCGACCTAGCTTAGATGGCTTAATGATCAGAACTTGACTAGAGGAAGATAAAATAAAAATTTAAATCTGATAAAGGAAACCAGTGTAAATTGCTACAATTTGATGAACTTGACCTATACTTATGAATGTAGTAGCCCAAAATACCAACTGAGAGGGAAGGAGTCTTCATATCAAGAATCAATCCTATCCCCTCTGTATATACAGTTGATAAGAACTATATGTACAGTTGATAAGTCAAGGCTTAAATTTTTTCTTCAGTTCCCCCAGCTTGAGAAATACTGAGCATGTTCTTCCCTTTTGATTTTCTGACTCCAGATCTTTGCACATTTTGTTGTAATATTTGACTTTATCTCCTCATTTCTTCCATTTGCTTTAGCATCTCTATGCAGGAGAGCAAGTTTCAGTGTCTCTTCTGACATCCATTTTGACCTTATCCTTCTTTCTTGTCTTCTTAATGACTTTTTGCTTTCTTCATGTATGATGT
>NW_006408811.1:312912-317763 GCF_000296735.1 Chrysochloris asiatica | reverse complement strand
GTCCAGCTTTCACATCCATATGAGGCTATTGAAAACACAATGGCCTGGGTCAGGCGCACCCTAGTCCTCAAGCTGACATCTCTACTCTTCAACACTTTAAAAAGTGTTCTTTAGCAGCATTTATATCACCAAGGCCATATTTTCCAATTACTGATCCTTCCTCTTTGCTCCCAGCCTTTGCATTCCAATCACCAGTAATGATCAATACATCTTGGTTGCATATTTGATCAATTTCAGACTGAAAGAAATTGATAGAATTCTTCTATTTCATCCTCACTGGCTTTAGTGGTTGATGCATAAACTTGAATAATAGTGGTATTAACTTGTCTTCCCTGTAGGTGCATGAATATTTTCCTATCACAGACAGCATTGTACCTCATGACTGATCTGGATATGTTCTTTTTAACAATGAATGCAACACCATTTCTCTTCAATTTGTCATATCCAGCATAGTAAACCATGTGGTAATCAGATTCAAAATGGCCAATACCAGTCCATTTCAGCTCACTAATGCATAAGATATTGATGTTTATGTGCTCCATTTCATTTTTGACAACTTCCAATTTTCCGAGATTTATACTTCGTACATTCCATGTTCCAATTTTCAATGGATGTTTTACAGCTGTTTCTCTTCATCTTGAATTGTGCCCCATCAGCAAATGAAGGTCCCACGGGCTTTTCTCCCACAGGCTTTATTTACTCCAATCACATCATCACGGTCAACTCTACTTTGAGGAGGCAGCTCTTCCCCAGTCGCATTTTGAGTGCCTTCCAACCTGAGGGGCTCATCTCTGGGACTATATCTGACAGTGTTTCTCTGCTATTCATAAGGTTTTCAATGACTAAATATTCAGAAGTAGTTCGTCACCCCTAGTTCCTAGTTTGTCTTTGTCTGGAAGCTCATCTAAAACCTGTCCACCATAGGTGACCCTGCTGGTATTTAAAATACCGGTGGCATAGCTTTCAGAATCACAGCAACTCACAAGCCACCACAGTATGACAAACTGACAGACGAGTGGTGGAACAAGCCATTAATGAGCACAAATGGACTGGTATCGGCCTTTTTGAATCTGACAATCATATAGGTAACTATGATGGGAATGACAAATTAAGAAGGAATGGAAATACATTCATAATCAAAAAGAAGATGTCAAGGTCTGTCTGAGAGTATAGTGCTGTCTGTGATAGGACAATACCCATACACCTACAAGGATGACCATTAATATCCCTACACTTCAAATTACATACAAACAACTACAGCCAGTGAGGATGACATTGAAGGAGTCAGTACCAATTCAATTGCACCTAACAACAACAACAACCAAAGCCATCAGTATGAAATTGATCAAAAATGTAATCAAGATATTTTGATAATTACTGGTGGTTAGAAAGCAAAGGTTGGAAACAAAGAAGATGGTTCAGCAGTTCAAAAATATGGCCATGGTGATAGAAATGATGCTGGAAATTGCATGATAGAATTCTGAAGGATCAACTCTTCTTCATTGCAAATACCTTTTTTATACAACATAAAAGATGATTATACACATGGACTTCCCCATATGGAATACACAGAAATCAATCTGACTACATCTATGGAAAAAGCAGTAGAAAAGCTCCTTATCACCAACCAAAGCAAGGCCAGGGACAGACTGGAGAACAGACCATCGATTGATCATATGTAAGTTCAGACTGAAGCTGAAGAAAATTAAAACAAGTCAATGAAAGTGAAAATATGATTTTGAACATGGTTGTTGTTAGGTGCCATCGAGTCAGTAGCAATTAATAGCGACCCTATGCACAGCAGAATGAAACACTACCCAATCCTGGGCCAATCTATTGCCACGCTTAAGCCCATTGATTGTGCCATATTGCCAATTCATCTCACTGGGGGTCTTCCTCTTTTTCTCTGACCCTCCACCTTACCAAATTTGATATGCTTCTCCAGTGACTGCTCCCTCCTGACAATATGTTCAAAGTATGAGAGACGAAGTTTGGTCATCCTGGCCTCCAAGGAGCACTCTGGCTGCACTTCTTCCAAAACAGATCTGTTGGTTCTTTTGGCAGCCCATGGCACTTTCAATATTCTTCTCCAACACCATAACTCAAAAGCATCAATTCTTCTATGGTTTGTCTTATTCACTGGCCAGCTTTCACATCCATATGAGGTTATTGAAAATATGATTTTGAACATATCCCACCTAAATTTAGAAACAATCTCAAGAACAGATTTGATGCATTAAACACTAATTAACAAAAATCAGAAGAGTTGTGGGATGATATCAAGAACATCATACAGGAAGAAAACAAAAGGTCATTAAAAAGAGAAGGAAGAAAGAAAAGACTGAAATGTATGTCAGAAGAGCCTCTGAAACTTATTTCCATCATATAGATGTTAAAGCAAATGGGAGAAATGAGGAGATAAAAATGATGAACAGAAAATTTCAAAGGGCAGCTTGAGAAGACAAAAAATTATTATAATGAAACATGCAAATATCTAAAGTTAGTAAACCAAAAGGAAGTACTTGCTCAGCATTTCTCAAGCTGAAAGCACTGGAGAAAAAATTTAACTCTCAACCTGCAATATTGAAGGGTTCTTTGGACAAAATATTGAATGATGCCAAAAGCATCAAAAGACTATGAAAGGAATACAGCATCACTGTACCAAAAAGAAATGGTCAATGTTCAACCATTTCAAGGTGTAGCATATGATTAATAGTCAATGGTACTAAAGGAAGAAGTCCAATGAGAAATGAAGGCATTGGCAAAGTACAAGGCTCCAGGCATTGATGGAATACAAATTGAAATCTTTCAACAAACTGATGCAGCACTGGAGGCTCTCATTTGTCTATGCCAATAAATTTGTAAGACATGGCCAACTGATTGGAAGCAATACATATTTGTGCCCATTGCAAAGAGAGGTAACCCAAAATAATACAGAAATCATAGGACAATATCATTAATACCACATGCAAGTAAAATATTTTCCAGATAATTCAAAAACAGCTGCAACAGTACATTGAAAGGGAACTACCAGAGGTTCAAGCCAGAGTCAGATGAGGATGTGGAACAAGGGATATTATTGCTGACGTCAGGTGGATCTTGACTGAAAGCAGAGAATACCAGGAAGATGTTTTACCTGTGCTTCATTGACTATGCAAATGCTTTCGACTGTGTAGATCATGACAAGTGATGAACAAAATTGCAGAGAATGAGTATTCTGAAACACTTCATTGTGTCATGAGAAACCTGAACATAGACCAAGAAGCAACTGTTAGAACAGAATAAGGAGACACTGAATGGTTTAAAATTAGGAAAGGTGTATGCCAGGGTTGTATTCTTCCACCATACTTATTCAATCTGTCTGCTGAGCAAATAATTCAAGAAGCTATATTATATGTAGAAGAACGTAGCATTAGGATTGGAGGAAGATTCATTAACAACCTGTGATAAGCAGATGATACGACCTTGTTAGCTAAAAGTGAAGATGACTTAAAATACTTACTGATGAAGATCAAAGACCACAACCTTCAGTATGGATTATACCTCAATGTAAAGAAAACAAAACTCCTCACAATGAGACTAATAAATGGAGAAAAGATTGAAGTTGCTTTTGACAACTTCATTTAGCTTGGATCCACCATCAACACTCATGGAAGCAGCAGTCAAGAAATCAAGATAGAGAAGCAGGCCTTGATGGTGGCTTGGGTAGAGGTGTAGTGAGGTTCATTGTCAACAATACCACAGAATACCAGGCAAGGCAGATTCAGGGCAGAGCTCCAAAACTTGGAACCACCTGGGTAGGAATATATAAAAAGTTTGAAGGCTTAAAGCTAGTGGAACTTGTAGTGAAAGTAAGAAATAGCATCCTTTGGAATCTTCTGGGCTCAGAGGCCCAGACCCAACAACTTGGGAGAGACCAAACAACAGGACCAAGCGGGGGAGTAAACAAACCGTTGGAAAAATGCCACAGGAACCTCATAACAAAGGTGGACAATACACTTTGTCGGTTTTGCTTTGTTCTGATTTTCTTTGTTTGTATCTGTTCATTGGCCACCTACTGTTTGCACACTTCCATTCTGGTGCCTAGAGGGAAAACCTGAGCGAGTGGACACCCCCCCACCCACACCACTGGTGAGTTCTTCTGCCACGCATGGGCACAGATACTTTCAGCCCAAGAGCTGGACCTGAACTATCTTTTTTTAATACGGAAAAGCCAGAACAAAAGATGTGGAGAGGGAAAAAGAGTTTAAAAACAAAACAGGCCAAAATTTAAATTAAATCCTGAGGTACAGCATAACAGCCAACAGTGACATCTTGAAATCTCTCTGGTAGCTTTGAAGGCAAGAAACTGAAAGAGGGCATTAAAGTCATATTCATATTAGGCTACAGATTCTTTTTTTTCTTCTCTCCATCCTATCCCTTTTCTGTGATTATAGACTACAGTATCCAGTCTAGTTTTTTTTGTTGTTATTGCTGTTGTTTATTTGGTGTGTGGGTTTTTTGTGGGGTTTTTTTTGCTGTTGCTCTTTTGCTGTTTTATGCTCCCTGCTTTACCTTTTAGGAACTCTTTCTCTCCCTATATTACCCAAGAAGAGACAGCAACTGTTGCCATAGAGTCAAGCTACAACCACACTCCATAAAACTCCAAAATCCAGGCAAGAACCAGTACCAATGGCCATATACCAGGGAGGAAGACAACACCTGTGAAAGTTACTCTGAGTTAAGCAATAAGAAGAGTGAAAAGGGAAGCCCACATCCTGATCACATCTACCTAGAAACAATCAAAAAGCATAAAAAATACCAAAACACATACTAATTAAGTATTAAGGCCACAGATAAACACTAAACATG
>NW_006408811.1:298775-312431 GCF_000296735.1 Chrysochloris asiatica | reverse complement strand
TCCACAGAGAAAATAGTTGAAGAACTGCTAGAAGAAAATTCCTCTAACATCCTGAAAAGTAAAAAGATAAACATTCAAGAAGCTCAACGAACCCCAGGAAGGATAGACCCCAAAAGAAAATTACTAAAACATATCATAATCAAGCTCTCCAAAATCAAAGATAAGGACAGAATCCTGAAAGCAGCTAAGGAAAAGAGAAGCATTACATATAAAGGCAAGCAAGTCAGATTAAGCTCGGCTCTCTCAGCAGAAACCATGCAAGCAAAAAGGCAATGGAGAGACATATATAAAACCCTGAAAGAAAAAAAACTGTCAACCAAGAATCCTTTATCCAGCAAAGATATCAATCAAATATGACAGTGTAATGAAAATCTTCCAGGATAAACAGAAGCTAAGAGATTTTGCCAAAGCCAACCCTGTGCTACAAAACATCCTAATGGGAGTTCTGTGGACCTAGAACCATCAAGAACAGACAACAACCAGCAATTGACATATGAGGCAGAACCTCCTAGAACTAAATCAACAGATGGAAGAGTCAAGAACAGAACAAAACTATTAGAAGAAACTCAGAGAAGCTGGGAGGTCAGTCTATGAGAAAAACAATTACAATGTAAAAGAAGGTAAACATGTAGGAACAGAGGTCCAGGTGGTGAGAAGGTCAGGTAGATTACAAGATAAAATAAAACTGCACTAAATGGAGGGAAAATTTAATGGAATATAAGGTAACCTCAAAGAAAATTAACACTTCACAACATACCAAGAAAATGGAAATCCAAGAAGAACATGGAAACATTAAAACTATGAGGAAACACAAAAAGCATGAACTCAGCAAAGGAAGACACACAGAACAAAGAAAGCCCCAAAACCACAGAAAAACAAAAATAATGGCAGCAATTATTCCATACAGCGTAGTGGTTATGAATCGGGCTGCAAACCTTAAGGTCAGCAGTTCGAAATTACTAGCCACTCCGTGGGAGAAAGATGAGGCTTTCTGCTCCCGTAAAGATTTACAGCCTCAGACATTCTGTACAGGATCGCTATGGATCAATAATGACTCAACGGCACTTAACAACAGCATCGATAATTGCATTGAATGTAAACGGATTAAATGCACCTGTTAAGAGATGGAGGGTGGCAGAATGAATAAGAAAGCAAGATTCTTAAATATGCTGTCTGCAAGAGAAACATCTTACACACAGAGACAAAAACAGATTAAAAGTCAAAGGATGTTACACACAAAGACAAAAGCAGATTAAAAGTCAAAGGATGGAAAAACTATACCAAGCTAATTGCAATTAAAAACAAACAGGAGTGGCACTACTAATCTCTGATAAAATATATTTTAAGGCAAAAACCAGAATAATAGATAAAGATGGACATTATCTCATGATTAAAGGGACAATTGAACAAGATGACATAACCATAATAAATATCTATGCTCCCAGTGAATGAGCTCTAAAATATGTAAAGCAAACTCTAATAAATTTGAAGAAAGAAATTGATGAATCTACAATAATCATGGGCAATTTTAGTACACTGCTCTCAAAAATAGATAGAACAACCAGAAAGAAACTCGGCAAAGTTAGAGGAACTAATCAATTGGCACAATCAGCCAATTGGACATCACAGATGTGTAAAGAGCATTCAACCCAACAACAGCACAATACACATTCTTTTCCAGTGCACGTGGAACATTCTCCAGAATAGACCATATCTTAGGCCACAAAATAAATCTCCATAAATTTACAAATATCAAAATACCACAAAGCATCTTCTCAGACCACAATGCTATCAAATTAGAAATCAATAATAGGAAGACCAAGGAAATCAAGTCAAATACATGGAAACTGAATAACACCCTGCTGAAAAGAAACTGGGTAGTAGAAGAAATAAACATGAACTCACAAAGTTCCTAAAACAAATGAAAACAAAAACACAACATACCAAAATATTTGGGACACAGTGAAAGCGGTGCTGAGAGGACAATTTATTGCAATAAATGCACACATTCAAAAAGAAGAAAGAACTAAAATTAACATATTAACACAACATCTACAACTATTAGAAACAGACCAACAGAAGGAACCTATAGCCACCAAAAGAAAAGAAATAATAAAGATTAGAACAGAAATAAATGAGATAAAAAACAGAAAAATTATTGAAAGAATCAACAGGACAAGAAACCAGTTCTTTGAAAGGATTAATAAAATTGACAGACCATTGGCAAACCTAACCAAAGAAAAAAGGGAGAAGACACAAATAACTCGAATTAGAAACCACACTGGCAATGTCACAGCAGAACCAAAGGAAATCAGAAGGATAATAATAGAATACTATGAAGAGCTGTACTCCAACAAATTTGAAAACTTAGAAGAGATGGATACATTTTTAGAAAAACACGACCTACCTAAACTTACACACAGTGAAGTAGAAAACCTGAGCAGACACATAACAAAAGAAGAAATTGATCAGGTCATCAGAAAACTCCCAACCAAAAGAAGTCCAGGCCAAGATAACTTCACTGGTGAGTTCTACCAAACATTCAATTCTACTGAAATTATTCCAGAATATAGAGGAGGATGAAAAACTTCCTAATACATTTTATAAAGCAAGCATAACCCTCATACCAAAACCAGGGAAGGAGGTCACTAAGAAAGAAAATTATAGACCAATATCCCTCATGAACATGGACACAAAAATTCTCAACAAAATCCTAGCCAACAGAATCCAGCAGCATATCAAACTGATAATATATCATGATCAAGTGGGATTCATGTCACAGATGCAAGGATGGTTCAACATTAGAAAACCATCAACATAATCCAACATATAAATAAGAAAAAGGAAAAGAACCACATGATCATATCAATTGATGCAGAAAAGGCATTTGACAAAATCCAACATCTATTCCTGATAAAAACACTAAACAAAGTAGGAATTGAAGGGAAATTCCTCAACATAATTAAGAGCATATATACCAAACCAACAGCCTACATTACTCTCAAAGGAGAGAAACTGAAAGTCTTCTCTCCGTGAACAGGAACCACACAAGGATGCCCTTTGTCACCACTCCTATTCAATATAGAGCTAGAAGTCTTAGTAAGAGCTATACTGCAAGACAGGGAAATTAAAGGCATCCAAAATAGCAAAGAGGAAGTAAAATTATCTCTATTTGCAGACAATATGATCCTATACGTAGAAAATTCCAAAGAATCAGTTAAAAAAAAAAAAAAAAAGCTACTAGACGTCATTGGAAGATTCAGTAAATTGGCAGGATATAAGATCAACATACAAACATCAGTTGGATTCCTCTATAACAATAATGACAGTGCTGAAAAGGACATTAGGAAAGCAATACCATTTACAATAGCCACCCAAAGGATGAAATATCTAGGAATAAATGTAGCCACAAAAACAATGGACCTATACAAAGAAAACTACAAAACACTACTACAAGAAACCAAAAGAGACTTACAAAAATGGAAGAATGTACCATGCTGCTGGATAGGAAGACTCAACATTGTGAAAATGTCAATACTTCCCAAAGCAATTTATACATATAATGCAGTCCCAATCCAGATTCCAACAACATTCTTCAAAGAGATGGAAAAAACAATTACAGACTTTATATGGAAAGGAAAGAGACCCAGGATAAGCAAAGCACTGCTTAAGAAGAAGAATAAAGTTGGAAACCTCTCACTTCCCAACTTCAAAATTTATTACACGACTAGTGGTCAAAACAGCCTGGTACTGGTACAATGAAAGATACATTGATCAATGGAACAGAATCAAGAATCCAGAAATTAACCCATCCACATACAGCCAACTGATTTTTTACAAAGTACCTAAATATATTGCATGGGGAGGAGATAGTCTCTTTAACATATGGTGCTGACAGAACTGAAAAGCGATATGCAAAAGATTGAAACAAGACCTTTACGTCACACCTTATACAAAAGCCAACTCAGCATGGATTAAAGACTTAAATGTGAATCGCAAAATATGAAGGCCATCAATGATAAAATAAGGACAAATGTGAGGGCACTAATTCAGGGAATACACAGGCTACTAAACATTTTGAAAACTACACAAACAAAAGTGGACAAAATAGGTGAAGACTTCACCAGAAGAGTAAAAAGGGAACCCACAGAATGGGAAAAATCTTTTGCAATGACACATCAGAGAAGGGACTCATTTCTAAAATATATAGGAAACTACAACACCTCTATAAGAAAAAGACAAATAGCCCAATTTTAAAATGGGCACAGGACATGAACAGACACTTCACTAAGGAGGAGATCCGGGCAGCCAACAAACATATGAAGAAATGTTCACGATCACTAGCCATCAGAGAGATGCAAATTAAAACAACAATAAGTTATCATCGGACACCAGCAATAACAGCAAAGATCAAAAAAGTAGAGGAAAATAAATGCTGGTGGGGATGTGGAGAGACAGGGATGCACCTGTATTCCTGGTGGGACTTCAAAATGGTCCAACCTCTCTGGAAAGCAATATGGTGCTTCCTCAGAAGGTTAGAAATAGAAATACCTTCCAAGCCAGCAATCCCTCTACTTGGTATTTACCCACAAGAAATAAGAGCCATAACATGAGTAGATGTATGCACACCAATGTTCATAGCAGCACTGTTTACAATAGCAAAAAGATGGAGACAGCCTAAGTGCCCATCAACTGAAGAATGGATAAACAAACTGGCCATTTGCTTTAAACAGCCTTCCATGACTCCTTCAATTAATACCCACTTTCAGCATAGAGTGTGGGCTGCATTCACCAACTACAGAGTACCTTGGCTTTTGAGTTCGGGCAAAGCTATTTGTGGTGACAAGTTTTCACATACTGGAAGGCTCTAAGAAAGCCCTCAGATACATAGCTATGCAGTCCCACCCAGTCTGCCAGGAGTTTTCATTGATAAATGTTTCCCCACCCTGAGAACCACTGGAGAGGCATTACATGCAAAGACCCTTGAGGTAAAATTCAAATTGCTTAAAGTACATAATAAGTCTGAATAATATTTTATACAATGTCCTCAATATCTGGCTCCTGACCACTTCTATAATGTTGCTTCTGGCACTTTCCCCAGCCTTCCAGTCATAATTAACCACACCCTTATTTCCAAGATTTTGCATGCCACTTGGGTTAATCCCAATTTTTAGATGAGTAGACTGAGACTCAGAGAAGTTAAAGGACTGGCCCATAGTCAGGGAGAGTCATGGAAGAGTAAAGTTTAAATTCACTCTGACTCAAAACTGAGGTACTTTCTGCTTTATTATACAGCCTTCCAACATAGTGGTTAAGGAGCTCTGGTAGCGTAGTGGTTACGAATCGGGCTGCGAACCTTAAGGCCAGCAGTTCGAAACTACCAGCCGCTCCGCGGGAGAAAGATGAGGCGTTCTGCTCCCGTAAAGATTTACAGCCTCAGAAACCCTGTACAGGGTCACTATGGGTCGGAACCGACTCAACAGCACTTAACAACAACAACATAGTGGTTGATGACGGTCACTATACAGTCCTGAGGGACTCGCCAAGTAACCAAGAATGCCCATTAAACACAATGCTGCCTAAACATAGGCAATGAGAGATGATTTCCAGCCAGCTCTTTCCCTTCCAATGAACCTTGTTGGTACCATGTTTAAAGCACCCAGCTGCTAACTGAAAGATTGACAGTTCAAACCCTCCACTGCTCCATGGGAGAAAGATGTGGCAGTCTGCTTCCATAAAGATTTAAAGCTTTGTAACCTTGTGGTTTACAAGAACATGACATCAGGATTGGAGGAAGACTCATTAACAACCTGCAATATGAAGATGATACAACTTTGCTTCCTGGAAACAGAGAGGACTTAAAATACTTACTGATGAAGATCAAAGACCACAGCCTTCAGTATAGATTGCAACTTAATATAAATAAAACAAAAACCCCTCACAACTGGACCAGTAAATAACATCATGATAAATGGAGAAAAGATTAAAGTTGTTAAAGTCTTCATTTTGCTTGGATCTGTAATCAACACTCACTGGAGCAGTAGTCAAGAAATCAAACTAAATGTATCATATTAGGCAAATCTTCTGCACAAGACCTCAGGGCAAATAAATCAGTGTCAGGACTAAGGTGTGCCTCACCCTAGTCATGGTATTTTCAGTAACCTCATATGCATGTGGAAAGTTGGACAATGAATAAGAAGACCATAGAAGAATCGGTGCATTTGATTTATAGTGTTGGATAAGAATATTAAAAGTGTCATGGACTTCCAGAAGAACAAACAAATCTGTGTTAGAAGTAGTACAGCCACAATGCTCCTTTAGGAAGGCAGGGTGGCAAGACTTTGTCTCTCATACATCATCTCTCATGTTATCAGGAGGGCCCAGTCCCTGGAACAGGACATCATACTTGGTAAATCGGAGGATCAGTGAAAACGAGAAAGACCCCCGGTTAAATGGATTGGCACAGTGGCAGCAGCGAAGGGCATAAACATGACAGTTGTGAGGATGGTGCAGGACCAGGCAGTGTTTCATTCTGTTGTGCATAGGATTCCTATGGGTTGGAGTCAACTCAATGACACCTAGGGGTAGTTCTTCTCTGTCCTACAGGGTTACTAAGAGAATAGACTTGACAGCACTGAGTCAGGTTTGGTTTGGTTATTTCCCTCCCATTTTCCTCAATCTTTCTGTAAACTTTGGTGAAAGGTATCATCCCTAGGGTGAGTTCCCTCAAGATTTGTATATACAGTAAAAGGGATCTGAGCTAGACTATTGGAATAATTTGCCCAAACATTAAGGATTAGATTACACCATTGGATTAAATTTCCCAAATGTAAGAAAAATGAGACACTGGAAAAGCATTACTGAGTTGGCATTCTTTGGGATCTCTCACAAAGCAGTCTACAGAGCCAGATTAATGAATGCTGTCCACAAACATCTCCAGAAGTACAAAAGGAATAAAGGTGTCTTCTGTTTTATGTATTGGTCCTGTCATCTCATAGTCCTGCCATAGGCTCTCGGGCCCACAAGCCCCAGGTGTCTGAAATGGCATAGAGTAGAGGGAGGTTAGCTACAAGCATCTCGCAGGGGATGCTAAATCAGAGTCCACTCAGAACCCAGAATTCTAAATGTGTAGTGTGGTTATGCTTGCCTGGGGGACTTCTTATAATGCTAATTGCTGGGCTCCACCCCCAGAGATTCTGATTCAGTACGTCTGGGGTGGAGTCTGAGAATATGGATTGCTAACAAATTCCCAGATGATGCTAATACTGCTGGTCCAGGGAACACACTTCGGAGCCTGCCAGGTAAATTTCATTGGCCTTGGTTCTCTATATGAACTAGGATTTAGAATGAATCAGGGCTTCCTCTGACTCAGTGGTCTGTGGAATGCCCCATTTGGACAGCCAAGTGCACTATCCCAGCTTTTCTTGGAACATTCCCTCAAGATGTCCCTTGCCAACCATTGCTGGGGCCACTATAGTTCACAAAAGAGCTGTTAGCCCTCTCTTCCTAGTGCAGCTGAAATGAAGTCTCTTCTTTTCTCAGAAAAGACACTAATCTTGAGACCTTGCCAAGGATATGAGCTGCCTATTTAGCAAGCTGCCACCAGCTTGGCACTGATGTTTGTTTAACCTCTGTTCAGCGGCAGTCTGCTGTGGAGAGTTTCGTCCCGCCCTTGGCCAGGCTTGTGATTTTCAAGTTCAGTCCTGAAAAGCCTCTTATTTTCCAGTTTGAGGAATTTAGGTTTCCTTCCTGCACGTGCTCCTCTGGGTTCCCCCATGCTGGCACAAACCCTCCATCTCTCAGCAGATTGCACCAAGGGCTGGGACTATTTGAACTGTCTGCTCCAGCATGGAGAGGTCTTTTATCACTGGCATTGTTTAGAATTGTTGGCACATAGTGATAATACAAAGCCATTTGCTTTCTTTGCCTTTGTTTCAGTTTATAAATATTTTACAGACAATGTATCTCACACACACACATGGCCTTCTCTTGAGCATGTTGCTACCATCCACCCCTCACCCAGGACTCCTGGTGTGGTGCTGTAGAATCAGCACTAGACTGCAAACCACATGGTCAGCAGCAACTTGGAAATCATATACAGGGTGGCTATGAGCCGGAACTACTCGACAGCACTTAACAACGACAACAACACCCCTCACCTCAGTATGCCACAGTTACATGGGGTGGCTGTTCAAATGGCTGCTACTCAAGAAGCTTTTAATGAAAAAAAAAAAAAGGAGACATAGGAAATATTGTAAATAATTTTACAGCTCCAACAGTGTCCTGCTACCACCCCAAAAAAAAGACTGTTTCTGTCAATATTTCTTAAGTACAAGTCAATACTTCATGGAATTCGTTTTCTAGGTAGAAGTTTAGGGTCATGACTTTGTTGGCCTAGCTGCTAAATTGACCTAATGTTTTTGTTCTAGCCTCCAGTTCATTGAGTAGGGTCTGGGATCTTAAAAGCTTATTAGCAGCCACCTTAGATACAACAAGACCTATTGTAGTCAAGACAATGCCAACTCATAGAACCCTTGTAGGGCATAATAAAACTGGCCCATAGTGTTTCCCAGGTTGTAAATCTGGAAAATTTATATCTTACAGCAACATTTTCCATGAAACAGCTAGTGGACTTGAACCATTCAACCTCTTGATTTGCAGCTTGAGTACTTTAATTACTGTGGCACCAGGGTTCCTTAAGATATCACAGTATGCTTCTATTTGCCAGGAATAGCAGAAGAAGGAGACCTAAGAATCAGAGAAGGACACATACTTCCAGTTTAATTGCCTTCATAAACTATTTACTACCTCCTTTCCATCAGACCAGAACTGAATGGCACCCAGCTACCCTTACTGAACATGTTGATGTAGGACTCAATAGACAGATCCTGATCAAAAGAAGGAAAATCAGGGAACAGAATTTCAAATTCATATGGTAACTTGATTTGCTGGATCCATTAAGATGGAAGAAACTTCCAAATCTACTGTCTAGAAACAAACTTGGAAGTTTGAACCAAAACTATCTCATAAAACCATGATTAAATTAAACAGCTTAGCTCAATTACTAAAGAATCTTTATCTTGAGCATTCTTATAAAAAATTGTCTATATGAGTTCAAAATGACAACAAACCATAAAAAAAACTTAATCTATTGCCCTCAAGTTGATTCTGATTCATAGTGTCTATATATATCGGGTTTCCAAGGCTGTAAATCTTTATGGGAGGAGAAACCCTCATCCTTCTTCCATAAAGCATCTGGTGGTTTTGAACTGCCAACCTTGTGATTGGCAGCCCAATGCTTGCCTTTGTTGTTGTTGTTGTTAAGTTCTGTCAAGTCAGTTTGGACACACGGCGACCCTCAGCACCACAAATCTAAAGCATAGATGAGAGTTCTAAGAAGCAGAAATTTGACATGAGTGGTGTTGAAAAGGCCTGTAAATTAAGCACCATTCCAAAAAGGGCTGTTCCCATTGGTCTCCTAGCATGAGGTTCCAGAGACCATCCCTCAGTTGGCTTTGTGCTGGATGGTCTTCTCTGCTCCCCCAGCCTCCTGCCTAACAAGTCTGGCTCAGTGAACTGTCAAACTCATTCACCCTGAGTCTTTCATAGACAGGCATGACTACTTCCAGACCCAAAAATAACAATAACAGCATCCACTCTGACCCCTAACAACTCAGTGAAACAGAGTCAAACTGCCTCATAGGGTTTCCAAGGTGTGGTGCTGTGAGTTAATGTGCCAGACTGCAAAGCCATTTGAACTGCAAGGTCGGCAGTTCAAGCTCACTAGCTGCTCTTAGGAAACCCTATACAAGGTTGCTATGGGTCGGAACCGACTTGACAACACTTCACAACAACAATCACAGCAATCTTTACAAAAGCAGAGAACCAACTCTTTTTCCCATAGAGTGGTTAGGGGGATCTGAGCTGCCAACCTTTTAATTAGTAACCAAGCATTTTAACCACTGTACCAGTTCCTCCAATTCCAGACTTAGCTGTACTTTTAAAAAGCAGGACTTCTAGAAAGCGTTCTATCTACTTGCCAAAAGATTATATTGCTGATAGTGGTATAGAAGTAACTCGAGGTTGCAAGAAGATTTGAGAGGGACAAGGTAGCCGCTGGACAGGACTCCTCAGGTCACCCGATGTGTGTGAACTCCCAAGTCCTATGGTACTGGCCTCATATCCTACAAAATGGCCTGAGCCCCTAGCAGTACAGTATCCTCCTTGAAATTCCTAAGGGACGGTGGGGTGGTCTCCTGGCCACCTCTCACTTAAATTCTCCTTTCCTCTGACTTTCTTGGCTGTGCTCACTATCCTGCTTCCTATAGTACATAACCATATTTTTACTGAAGATGAGAAAAACAGGCCAGACAATAGCTTAAAATTGAGCATTAACCTTCAGAATTCTTAAAGTGGCTATACCCCATCTACTGCTTCAACCTTCTCTAGCTGGATCTTTCCCTCTTTTCCCAGCTTCTCCTTCTTCTCCCACCTCCAAATCCCTGTTTCTCCCCTCCACACCAAGCTACCAAAGGAAAATTTTTATTATTTTATTGTATGGGTATGTTTAGGACTGAGCCATCCCCTTCTAGGGGTTTTGGGACCTCTTTGTCTCTTCTGCTTAATAAGGTTTCTTTAACAAAGAACCACCATCCCTGACTTGAGCTCCACTGTTCCCAGCTCACAGAGGAAGACGCCTGGAAAGAGGGATTTTCCCTTGTGTTATATAAGCCATTTCCTCTTCTGCCTACACTTGGATTTCTACACTATAAGAAGCTTTTCTTTGTGCCAATTCACTTTTCTCAGTTACTTAAAGTTTACATGTATATTTCATTTAATTGTAAAAACCATTACATAAATTATTTTTTAAAAAAACAAAAATCACAATTCCCTGGACTCTAGCAACCATTTCCATTTTCAAATGCCCCATTCTAGTCTCTGTCCACCCACACATGTGTTTTAAGGCACCTAGGTTTTCCTTTTCTGCATTTTGATTTTACATGAGTCTACAGACAGCTTTTCGTGTCTTCATTGTTTTTATTTTAATGACTGCATAACTTTCCATGGAGTTATTGCTCCATCATTTAGCTACACATGCCTCATCATAAAGGTAGGCATCTTTGTTCACGAATGTATCCAAGCATCTGGAACCGTGCCTAGGACATAGTAAGAGCTCAATACATATTTGTGGAATGGTTGAACAATTCACTTAGGTTGTTTCTAATTCCTTATGAAGGTGTTCTGGTGGTTCTGTGTGTTAGGCTGCTAATCACAAGTCAGTGGTTCAAATTCACCAGCTACTCCAAAGGAGAAAGATGACACTGTCTGCTCATGTAAAGGTTTGCAGTCTCAGAAACCCTACATAGGGTCTCACTATGAGTCCGAATCAGCTTGATGGCTGTGGGTTTAGGTGTGGTTTCCTTCCTTATTGCCGCCCCCAAAAGGTTAATGAATGGTATAAAGAGTTAACTCACTCAGACACCAGCCAAAAGGTTGAAGGTTCAAGGCTAGCTAGAAGCACCTTGGAAGAAAGTCCTGGCTATCTACTTTTGAAAAGTCAGCTGTAGAGTGCAGTTCTCCTCTGACACACGTGGGTCAACACAAGCAAGAGTTGATTTGATGGCAACCTGTTGGATGAAATAAACACCTGTATGCATTTTTCTCTGGTTTAATTAATTCCTTGATAGAGATTCCCAGGATTCAATTAATAAAACCCTCACCAGTGTTATCATAATAGTTTACATTTATTGAACACTTACTACATGCCAGGTAGCCTTTATATCATTGAATCCTCACAACATCCCTATAAGAAAAATACTAATAATCCCATTTTACCAGGGCTTCAAACTGTTTCATTTGGTTCAATCTCCTTCTGAGAATTTGTATTTCCACCCTTAGATATAATGAATCCAAATCTATATTTTAACAAAATCTTCAGTAAGAATCGCGTGGAGATCTATAAGAACCACCTAAGGATCTGTTAAAATGTCCATTCTGATTCTGTGTAGCTGGGATGGAGATACAAATCTTCAGCAGATGGTCGACAACCAGTTTAAAGCCCTGTACTTTACAGAAGAAGAAACAAAGGGACTGACTCATTTTCCCAAGACTACACAGTTTATAGTGTAGTGGTTATGAGTCAGGCTGCTAACCTCAGGGTCAGAAGTTCAAAACTACCAATTGTTCCACAGGAGAAAGATGAGGGTTCATGCTCCTGTAAAGATTTATAGCCTCAGAAACCCTGTACAGGGTCACTGTGAGTTGGCACCAACTCCACGGCACATAACAGCAACAACAGCAACACAGTTTATGGACTCTTGGTGTGGTGCTGTGGGTTAATGCACTGGACCACAAGGTTAATTTGAGTCACATGGTTGGTGGTTCAAACTCACCAGCTGCTCCTCAGAAACCCTATGTAAGATCACTGTGAGTCATAATTGAATCAATGGCACACAACAACAACAATAACCACACAGCCTATGGGCTCCTGGTGTGTCAATATAGGATCATTACTGGACTGTAAATCATAAGATCGGCAGTTCAAACCCACCAGCTTCTGTTTAGAAACCCTATACAGGGTTGCTATGAGTTGGAACTGATTGGATGGCATTTAACAACAATACAGAGCTTATACAGAGAAGAGAAGGGGTTTCAAACCTTAGATGCTTAAATCTTAACTATAGGTAAGCCCTTACTTATGGAATCCTGGTATGGCACTGCAAGATAAGCACTGAACCGAGGGCGGCCAGGTGGTGTGGGTGAGTGGGGGCTCTGGGATGGGGGGGGGCAACTCGTGAGTTAAACCTCCCAGGTAGGAACTCACAGTCTCACGGCCCACGTGAGTCTCAGTGCGCCAGAGCCTTAGACCCGCTTCTTTGAGAAATCACTGTGCGAGGAATTACAGGCTTCTTAAACTTGCGCCACTGCAGCCCCAGCTCCTTTGGGCTTGAGGGGGCAGGGTGGGAACCAGCTCACACGAAGCCTCCAGTAGCAGGAAGACTCAAGCAGGGAAAGCCACTGGTGACACCTACCCCAAGGTGGGATTTCTGCGCATACAGTGGACAGAAGGAAGTTAGTTTAAAGGTGGAAAAAAAAAAAAAAAAAGCCTGCAGAAAAAGAGAAGCAGGGACTGTCTGACATCATCAGGCACGGACTGTGCCTGCCTGAGCCACTTCTGCCCTGCCCAGTTGACCCATGTCCGCCAGCCAGCGGACCCCCCACCCCAGCACAGTCCAACCGTGTTCCCGGGACCCACCGGGCATGCGCGCACACAGGCGAGCAGCTCCCCTCCTGCCGAGCCGCGTCCCACAGACCTGCCAGATGTGTAAAAGCGAGCGACCTGCCTCCAGCTGAACTGAGCAGCGTTCCTCAGCCCTGCCGGACGTGCACTGGCAAACAGCTCACCTCACGCTCAACTGAACCGCGGGGCGTGGGGGCAGGCAGCCCCCCTCCTGCTGCGAGCACCCGCAGGGGAACCCCATTTGGGTCTCCCCTTCATTTTTATTATTGTTTTTTATCTTAGAAGGTTCAGCAGGAGCCCCAACGTGGCTCTGAGGGCTGGGGTGCCACTACAAGGTCACCTGAATTACAGGGTCAGTGGTCCAAGCCCACCAACCGCTCCTCAGAAACCCTATAAAAGAGCATTAGGGGAGGGAC
>NW_006408811.1:270597-290413 GCF_000296735.1 Chrysochloris asiatica | reverse complement strand
AATTAATTAATTTAAAAAAAGATAAACACTGAACCACGAGGTCAGTTGGAAACACAAGGTCAGTGGTTCAAATGCATCAACCACTCCTTGGAAACCCTTTACCAGATCTCTATGAGTCAGAACCAATTCAACAGCACTGAACAACAACAACTTATGATATACTTGAGTTATGATGAATTACTACACTTAACACCATTTGGTTTATGGTTTTTGACTTTGTCTGATTTGTTTTATATATGTTATTATTAGGTGTGCCTGCCCCAAGCCATGGTATTTTCAATAGCCTCATATGCATGTGAAAGTTGGACAATGAATAAGGAAGACTATATGAGAACTGAGGTATTTGAGTTATGATGTTGGAGAAGAATACTAAAAGTATTATGAACTACCAGAATAAACAAATCTGTGTTAGAAGTACAGCCAGAATGCTCCTTAGAAACCAGGATGGTCATACTTGTCTCTCATACTTTGGACATTTTATCAAGAGGGAACAGTCCCAGGAGAAGTATATCATGCTTGGTAAAGTAGAGGATCAGCAAAAAACAAGAAAACCCCCAACGAGATATGTTGATACAATGGCAGCAGCAATGGGCTCAAGCATAATAATGATTGTGAGGTTAGCTCAGGACAGGACAGTGTGTCATTCTGTTGTGAATAGGATTGCTATGAGTCAGAACCAACTCAACAACACTGAACAATAACAGCAATTGTTGGTAATATGTGCTATATATGTTATAGCACATAATTTAAATTTGCTAATATTATCATTCACATGACAACCCCAAAGATAAATAAAAGTAAATTTATAGAGATACTGATAATAAAAGACAACAATAATAAAACTAAAAAAAAAGAAAAAAATGGGTATTCAACTTCTGCCAGAACCAGCTTAAAACAGAAGCATCAGAATGAAACCACATCGTGAGTCAGGAAACACTTGTCCTAGTATAACTTACAGTATCCTGGTGTGGTGCTGTAGGATAAAGCACTGGACAGCAAGATCAGTTTGAACCACAAGGTCGGCACTTCAAACCCACCAGTCACTCCTCGGAAACCCTATACAGGGTTGCTATGAGTTGGAACCGACTTGTTGGTACTTAACAACAACAAGGAGATCAAAAGGTATGACATTTAGTACCTACTGCAGAGTTGTATTCATTTACTGACAGTATAGACTTAGTATAGACAAGCTTATGTCACTTAGAACCTACTGCCTGGATTGTGTTCATTTATGGACGTAGGTAAAGGGTTTGTTTATTCTTACTTTATGTCACTTGTAAGGTACATAGACTTGATTTAGTTTTTTATTCAGTCTTGCAAGTTTTACCTTTCAATTATGATATTTCATTCACTACTTTTTAATCTAATAATTGACTATTTACTATTTACTACTATTTATGGAGCTCTAGTAGTGTAGTGGTTACAAGTTGGGCTGCTAACCTCAAGGTCAGCAGTTCAAAACTACCAGCGGTTCCACGGGAGAAAGATGAGGCTTTCTGTTCCTGTAAAAATTTACAGCCTCAGAAACACTATACAGGGTTGCTATGGGTCAGAACCGACTCAAAGCACTTAACAACAACAACGACATCCAGTTTGTTTTACGTTCATTTTTCTCTTTTATCTTGTCTTCATCTAGAGCAGCTTAGACTTTTTAAAAAATATTTATATCATTTACTCTGTACTGTTGAGTGGTTAGTAGTTATAGAAAAGGGATTCTCTTAGAAGTCTTTTGGCACTCTGTAACTACAATTACTGGTGCATGCGCACTATTGTTGTGTGCAGTCAAGTAGATTCCAACTTTCAGTGGCCCATGTGACAATAGAACTAACTCATAGGATTTTCTAGGCTATAATTTCTACAGGAATAGATCACCAGGTCTTTATCTCATGGATCTGCTGGGTGAGTTTGAAATGCCAACCTTCTGGCTAGCGGCCAAGCATGTAACCATTGTATCCCCCAGAACTCCTTAGATACTTGTTTCTGTTGTGTTAGGTTTGGTTCTGGCTGATAGCGACCCTATGCACAACAGAAAATCCTGCCCTGTCCTGAAAGAGCCTCCCAATTGTCATGTCTGAGCCCACTGTTGGTGCCATTATGTCAATACATCTTGTTGGAGTTCTTGTTTTTCACTGACCCTCCACTTTTCCAAGCATGATGTCCTTCTCCAGGGATTGGTCCCTCCAGACAATATGCAAAAGTATGAAACATGAACTCTTATCATCTTTACTTCTAAGGAACATTCTGGTTATACTTCATCCAAGACAGATTTGTTCATTCTTCTGACAGTCATGATACTTTCAATATTCTCATTCAACACCATAATTCAAATGCATTGATTCTTCTAAGGTTTTCCTTACTTTGACAAGTATATGAGATCATTGAAAATACCAGGGTTTAGAGCAGGTGCACTTTATTCCTCAACATGGCATCTTTGCTCTTTAACACTTTAAAGAGGTCTTTTGCACTACATCATCTCCTAGAATCCTCTTCTCCCCACATAAACTCAGGTCTGCCCGTGCCTGAGACTGTAGCATTCCCTATGCATAGGCAATGCCAAGTTCTAGCTTTAAAATATTAAGCAGCAACTGTTGTCCTCAAAGGAGCTCAATCCATTATAAACACACAGGCACTTGATATCCAAATTCAGATGGCCATCTGTGCAGGCATATAACCTGACCACAGATGGATGGTAGAGATAGCCTGTAACCCAGACAAGTCCAGCCTGCCTCATGCTGGCCTTACGAACCCATAAAGGCTCTCTTTATGAAAATCCTTCCATGGCCTGCTCTAAAATAGTATTCAGTGTTGTAGAGAGTCCCTTCAAACATATTGTGGCAATTCTTTAGTTATCCATTGGAACAGAGGGCATCCGAATAGCTCTAATCATTGGCTTTGGAAATTTGTTTTATATTGACATGTGAAATGTTCTCAACACTTTAAGAATAAAATGAAATTGTGTTGCAAAGGGCTAGAGTAAAAGGGGTTTAGAAACATTTTTAAGACCTTCCTAACCCCTCCTCCTTGCTTCCAGAGTTGAGGTGGAGCACCAGTCTCTTAAGATCCCAGGATACCCCTGTGTGCTCTTCAGTTGTAAAGTACTCCAGGAATTCCTAAAACTTCCCTCCCTAACACCTCATTTGTGGCCATAGACACAAATAAATGAGAATGGAAAACATCCTTGGCAGGAGAAGTTAGTTGGTCTGTGTGATTATGAATCTGTTAGCAAAGCTTTACTGTTTGTCTGGAATCACCAAGGTCAGTTCAAGGTTTAACCTAAGTGACTGGCCAGTCATGAAGTAAACACAACACAATCCAGGACTCTGCAATGTTATTCTTCCTGGAATCTCAGCTGTTGTGTAAATAGGACACACACAAAAAAATGGCCAAAACACTTGTAAAGTAATAGTGCAAAATAATGCCAGTGGGGAAATCTGTTCATTTGAAGATTTAAAGAAGAAAGGAAAAGTACTTTAACTATGGCTGTATCTTAAGGAACTATGTACCTCCCCTCAAAAAGAAAACACCATACTTCTCTTTCTTTTCTTTCTTTCCACTATTTTCTCTTTCCTCTCTTCTGCAACAAAGAAAGAACCACAGAGTATTAGAGTGGGAATGTTGAAAATCAGCTGGAAAAAGTGTTTCAACCATCAGTTCTTCTTAAAAAGAACTCTTTAAAAAAAAAATTTTTTTTAAACCAAAACACATGATCATTAAGCAAGACTTATGTGAAAACTGTATTAGACAGCTATGATTGCAATAATGCTGTGTAACGAATTATCCCAAAATAAAATGGCTTCCAGCAGCATTTATTATTAGCCTCACAAATCTGAGATGCCTTGGTAATGCAGTGGTTAAAGCTGTCTGCTGCTAACCAAAATGTAGATGGTTCGAACCCACCAGTCTACCTCCGTAAAGATTTACAGCCTTGGAAACCCTATAGGGCAGTTCGGCCTTGTCCTATATGGTCACTGTGAATTGAAATGGACTGACGGCAGTAGGTTTGGGTCACAGATGGACAAGTTGACTATAAGAAGACTGAGACTGAGCTCAGCCAAGGTAGCTCTACTTTAGACCACAGGCTGGACTGAGATTTGTTCCACATCTCTCTCACCTTTCTTGGGCCAGTCACTACTTGGCCACATTCTCATACAAAAAAGGCGGCAGACAAGAGGAAAGTCAAACCATGCAAGCTTATTTAAAGCTTCTATGTGGCGCTGTAGGATAAAGCACTAGGCCTCAAGGTCAGTTCGAACCACAAGGTTGGTGCTCCAAACTCACCAGCCACTCCTTGGAAACCCTATACAAGGTTGCTATGAGCCAGAATCGATTTGATGGCACTTAACAACAACAACATCATATTTCATTAACCAAAACATATCATATGGCCAAGCCCAAAGTCAATGAGACAGGGAATTGTGGTCTAGTCCAGGGGAAAGAAGGAAGGAAATGATAATTTTCTGACCAGTAACCCAATATATTACAGAAACCAAATATATAAAATAAGTGACCCTTTGCTATATATGGACAAGGCATGAGTGTCTTTTCCCATTTCAAAATTCCCAGGAATCTTTGGGCAACTAAAGGATTCAAAGAGCCCAGCATGAAACCTGAAGCAATTCTCTTATTTTACAGATAGGAAAATTGAGATACAAAGAATTACAACAATTTGTCTACCACCAGAGAGATATAACATGTGTAGAAAGGTAAATGACTCTACAAGTTTTCAAACCTGATGACAACTGGCTGTTTTCCTATCTCTATCAGTTACAGATTTGTGTCATTCACATCAAGTTGAAGAGCATTTCCTCAAATCAAGTAAATAAAGTAAAAAATAGTAAATAAAGAAAAAGAGTGAGTAAAACAATAGAGTTTTGACTGCAGAGCTTCGGACTACACATTTCACAGCACAAAACTCAAGATCCACTTCTTCAGTTTCCACTCCACTTCCAGAATTTGATGTAGTTGAGAACAACAACAGGCAAGATGTCAAACAGTAAAGCTGAGCTCAATTCTAAATGCATCTTTGACGAAGACAATTCTGATGTAAAAAAGTAAAAGTAAGATCACGACATGATTTTATGTGTTGATAAGGAAGCTTGATAAAAGCCAAAGTGTTGGGAAGAGAGGATGGTAGCTCTAACAGGTTGTAACCCATGAGTCCTAGAGACACCTAGAGGCGTGTTCAGGGTCTAAAGATGTTGGCCACCAAAGATATTTCTTAGGTCCAGCTAGAGAATTTATCAGGCATAAAGGTCAGCAACTGAGAGTAGGGTCAACATCAAGAAAGATGATCATTTAAAGAGACCAGAGAAAAGCTAAAGTCACACCAGGATCCCAAATAGGGCCAGATGTTTTCAGCTTTACTCAGTGCATGATTCCAAAGTAAAAAAATTATGTAATAGATTGATTCCTTCAATGATCAGGTTTTAGCAAAAGGTTACCGGAAGAGCTCTACTTTTGGCAACTTTGGGAGGTAAGATGAAATGGTGAGGATATTTATCTTGATCTGAAAGTGTGAAGGGTTCCTCTGTCCAGTCCTTTGGCATGTCCCTCAGCTCAGCTCTTAAATGTTACAGCATTGTTGTTATTGTTAAGTGCCGTCAAGTCGGTTCCAACTCATAGCAACCCTATAGAGGGTTTCTGAGGAACGGCCAGTGAGCTTGAACCGCCGATCTTGCAGTTCAAGCTGACCTTACAGTGCAACACATTAACCCACAGTGCCACACTAGGACTCCATTAGAAGTGATACATTTCATAGGTCACTCCAAGTACTGAAGCTTTTAATTCATCTCATCTACCTGAGGACTCCAGTGCAGTGATCTTGCACTGTCATAAGAAGAAAGCAGGAAATACATTTCCCAGAGTGACCTGCATATATGGTTCTGGATTAGCGTTGGTCAAGAGAGAAATTTGCACAAGACTTGAAAGATACAAGTGAGGTAGTAGCCATGATGCTCTGAAGTTTAGGGTGCAAGACACAGCTACAGTCCACACACATTGTCTCAGATCTGCTGGCTGGATTGTTGTTTGTTGTTAAGTGCTATCAAGTTGGTTCCAACTCTTAGTGACCCTGTATAGGGTTTCCAAGGAGCAGCTGGTAAGTTTGAACCACCAACCTTGCAGTTCAAACTGAACTTGTGGTCCAGTGTTTTATATCACAGCACTTATGGGGCAGTAATTGGCCCCACAGTATCTTCCACCAGATCTTATCCAGCTACTCTGAGTCATTGGGTCAGGTGCAAATTCTGCTCTCTGATGATAGACACCAGATTTTCCTGCAGGTCACACATTTAATCAAGGTTGGAGAGTGTGAGGATCAGGTGCAGGTTCCAGTCTGTCCTAGGTTCCAGTTTGTTTTTGCTGTCCTCCACTTCACATCCAGCCCTTTGTCTTATCTTGCAGACCCTGAATATCTATAAAACCTCAATCCCAACACTAGATTTAGAAGTTACAGCCTTGCATAGACTTCTTTACTAGTTTTTATAATTATGTAAAGTCTAATTCCTGTAATTAATCTCTTATTCCATATCATTCAGAGGAGCTCTGCTTTTTGATCAAAATCTAACTGATACAACCAGCTATTTCTATTGCTTTAGCAAATGCAATGAAGAACATCCCCCCATCTTTGTTTCTCATATGATTCTTCTTAGCAGAATATTAATGCTTCCTTTTGCTTTCTTAATTTAACTTTCACAACCACCACTGTCAACACCACGGTTGTCACCACCATCATCACTAACACCATATGTACCATCATGAAACCATCATAACCACCACCATCACTACACCCATCACTATCACCACCACCATCATTAGCACCATGAAACCATCATAACCACCACCATCACTACTACCATAACTACCACCACCACCATCATTAACACCATCTCTACTACCATGAAACCGTCATAATCACCACCCTCACTACCATCAAGAAACCATCATAACCACCAACATTGCTACTACCGTAACTACCACCACCACCGTCTCTACCACCATGAAACCATTATAACCACCACCATCACTTTGACCATTGCTATGGTAGCATGAGAAAACTGGACAATGAGTAAAGAAGACCATAGAAGAATTGATGCCTTTGAGTTATGCTGTTGGAGGAGAATATTGAAAGTGCCATGGGCTGCCCATAGAACCAATAGATCCGTTTTGTAAGAAGTGCAGCCAGAGTGCTCCTTAGAGGCCAAGATGGCCAAACTTTATCTCTCATACTTTGGACATATTGTCAGGAGGGAGCAGTCGCTGGAGAAGGATATAATGTATGGTAAGGTGGAGGGTCAGAGAAAAAGAGGAAGACCCCCAATGAGATGTATTGGCCAAGTGGCAGCATCGTGGTGAGTGGCCCAGGATTGGGCAGTGTTTTGTTCTGCTATGCATAAGTTCGCTATGGGTTGGTACCGACTCAATGGAACCTAACAACAACACCATTACCACCATCTCAACATCTCTACCACCATGAAACTACCATAACCTTGATATCACTACTATCACCACAATCACAAAATCACCACCATCAGCATCACCACAACCCAAACTGCTAGATCCATCACTGCTACGAAAGCTTCTACCACTACCAGCACCAGCGCCCATCACCATGGTTATCACCACCACCACCAGTATCATCACAACTACCACTGTAACTACAACCAGCATCATGGTCACCGTCACCAACACCACCATCACTTCCATTTCTACCACCACCACCATTATCACCACTGTCACCCCACTAACAACATAGCAGCTGCCACTACCACAATCGTCCCCCTACTTTATCTCCTTTGGTTTTCACATTAATAGTATCAGCTAGATATTATCATTCTTTTTTTATAAATGTAGAACTTAATCCCAGAGAGATTAAGACATAGTCAGCAGTCAAGGAGAGATTTCAGCACAGGTCCAGCTCCAAATTCCCTATTCTTTCACTCCACCATGCAGTCTCTGAAACTATGTTTGACAGAACAAAACAGGACAAAGGTCAATCAGCAACAAGAGCAGATAGAAGCAAAACTGTGCTGATCAAGAGAAGAGGAGGAAAGAAATGGCAACTAGACTTAGACGAGATCCCTTAGGCAAGAGACTGGGTGAGTCTGAGTGCCAGTTCTGACCCAAAACCTTCATGGAGTTCAGAAACAAAGTGGCCTCACTCCTGCAGACCCCAAAGACAATGATCCAGAAGAAAATTTGCCCACTGCATCGAGAATAGAAATCAGGGTTCTAAATAGCCTCAGAAGGAAGGACCAGTGGGCTAAAAGGAGTGAGAATTAGAAATGACCCTGGAAAGCCTTTCACTGCCTTTAGCCTGAGTGACTTTCAACTCTAGCTACACAATGGAATCACTCGGGGAGACTGAAACTTTGCTGGTCCCCAGGCCCATCTTCAAACCCTATCTAATCTTTTTTTATTATTATTTTTATTGTTATTGAAAATTTAACATTGACTACACTCTTTAAATTGTACAACCATTCTCACTCTCCTTTTCAAGTTGTTCCTCCCCCACTAACATAAACTCACTGCTCTCAGGGCTTCCTACCTAACTTTTTAAGTTGCTATTGTCAATTTGATCACATAATAATTATTTTAACGCTCCCCAATTCATCCTGAAGTTTGTGAAAGATTGAGAAACAATGCTTTCAACCAAAACAACTCTTGGCTCATCAATTTCTTCCTTTTGAACCCCCAGATGTCCTTCACACTCTAGTATAATTCAGTTTCCTGTTGTGGTGCTGTAGGGTCAACACTGAACTGCAACCCACAATGTTGGCAGTTCAAACCCACCAGCTGCTCTTCAAAAACCTTATACAAGATGTCTATGAGTCAGAACTGACTCAACTGTACTTAACAACAACAACTAGTATACTCATTTGGGCTCATGAACTAAGTGACTTCTAGTTAATTGTAAGTCCATCTCTGAACTTTTGTGAACTTCAGCAAATTCACACATAGGATGCTAGATGGTAATGGAAAAAGCAAATGGATCCTTTCCAGATTGAAGAAAAAGATGAGATTCATTTTAATCCCCGGTCTTGACTTGGTTTTTATCTGGGGATAATTAATCTAGAGGTCACTTCTGCAGTAAGAGAAAGAATCAAAGCCAAAGAAGAAACCCACAATTTGATTAAGAGGGCTCCTTCACCCCCAGCTTATAGATAAAGTTATCTTATTTTTACAATGTCCAACAATAATTGCTAGTATTTGCTGAACATTTTTTTATGCATCTAGCATGGTGCTAAGTCCTTTACATATATCATATCTTCTGGTTTTCAAGTTAGATATGTATGTGATGGATACTAACAGTTTTCCCATTATACAAATGAAGAAACCAAAGTACAGAGAGGCTAAGGAATTTTCCAAGTTCATACAAGTGTCAAAATAGGATTTTATTCTAAACTATACCTACAGAAAATATTGAAGCTGTCAGGGATATTATTTGATTTGCATCCACAATCAATACCCATGGAAACAGTAGTCAAGACCTCAAACAGCAAATGGGACAAGTCTGCTGTAAATGACCTCCTTAAAGTATTAAAAAGCAAAGATATCACTTTCAGGATTAAGGTGTACCTGACCCAAACCATGGTATTTTCAATCACCTCATACGTGTGAAAGCTGGAAAATCAAAGAATAATTGATGCCTTTGAATTATGGCATTGACAAAGAATACTGAATACATCATGGACTTCCACAGAATGAACAAACTTGTGGAGGAAGTCCAGCCAGAATGCTCTCACTTACTTTGGCTATGTTACCAGGAGGGACCAGTGACTGAAGTAGAACATTGCGCTTGGTGAACTAGTTGTTGTTGTGAAGTGTCGTCAAGTCGATTCCGACCCATAGCAAACCTGTATAGGGTTTCCAAGGAGCAGCTGGTGAGCTTGAACCACTGACCTTGCAGTTCAAACGGCTTTTCAGTCCAATGCATTAACCCACAGCGCCACACCAGGACTCAGTGAAAAACAGGACATCCTTCACAGAGATGGATTGGCACAATGTCTGCAAGAGTGGGCTCAAACATGCCAGTGACTGTGAGGATGATGCGGGACCCAACAGTGTCTGTTGTACTTAGGGCAACATGAGTCAGAACTGACTTGTTAAGTGCAATCAAGTTGGTTCTGACTCATAGTGACTCTGTCTAGGGTTTCCAAGGAGTGGCTGGTGGGTTTGAACCATGGACTTTGTGGTTAGCAGCCGGATGCTTAGCCTATAGCATCTAACTAGATATCATCTAACAAGGGCTATGGAGTCCATGCTCCTAACACTACACATGTAGCATCCCAATCCCTATGGGTCCTGGGAAGTTATTATCCCCTGTTACAAGTAGATAGACTGAGATGAAGCAACTGTCACAAGCTGACATATTGTCTCACTGGCACAGCCTGGATTTGGAATTTAGAAAGTGGAACATATCAGGGTTTAGGAGCAACTTAGCATAGAGGCAGAGAGATGTTTCTAAATGTCCAGTTTTTTGCCAGCACCACTCGACCTTTCATGCTCAGAGGTTACATCGAAATCACATGTAATGATCCTCCAAAATAAATGCATTTTTAAAACAATCTGCCCAAAACGCAAACCAGCAGTGGCTTGTGTGCCGAGTTAGGAAATGATACCTAAACAGAAGGAAAGGGTGAATCCCGCTGCCTCTTTAGGCTGGACAAAACATTTCAAACTATTTGTTTCAAACATTTTGCAATTGGCAAGACCCAAACCACATTTTTCCAAGCATTCCCTTCTCCACCCCATCCCCCTCCATACACACACACACACACACACACACACACACACACACACTACTAAGCTTTACATTGTAAGCCCATGTGTATTTCCCCAAAAATGCAATCCATATGTCTCTGATCCGTTTACACTTAACTCATCAAATTGTTGTTTGCTAAGAGTTGTTTGCTTCCCCTAAAGCCTTCTGAGGCTGTCTGTGAGTCCTTCAAAAGGCTCATTCGGCCTCTTTTCTTGGAAACAGGAAGCTACGTGTAGCCAAGGGCAAATGAAATTGAAAATACGAGCCACGAAGAGGAAAAGACTCAGGGACCAAAAAATCTGCTCTTGTTCTCAACATGGTGAAAAGCAAAGACAACATGTTCCCACTGCTGCCCCTCCCCCAAGTGGTATTTGAAGGTTCTGGAAATTTGCTCTCAGTGTAACACTAAGACCAGGATCAGAACCAATTTTGTTTTCGGCCGCGTTTGCAGTCCTTCAGTCTGCTGCAGCCCCTAAGGTAGCCCAGGGATGTAATGAAGAACAAGCAGCAATCCCCTGACCTGGATCATTAGTGATCCTGATAGTATCTACTCTTACACTGGGATTAAACTCTGTATACTGGGTTTCTACCTCAGCAGCTCAACATCTCATATGTTCTGCCTTTAAACACACATAGACAATAAACACTTCTCAAAACAAACCATTATCTGATATGGTTTCATCCATCCACACTTTTTTGCTTTAACAAAAGATCCTAGTTTGGGGTTTTTGTGTTTGGTTTTTTTTCTTTTAATTGCTTAAGTTCAGCTAACTTCTGTCCCTTGGGAAAGTGATCTATGTAAATGTGATTTCACTAAAAGGGTTTGAGCCATTCACATGTGTTTTACATTTTCTAATCATCCTAAACTCTGTACATGGTGAGCAGACTGAAAAAATGATGGTGGTCTCATTTCAACATCAATTTTTATCCATTTTATCTCCCAAGAATGCAGAATGACGGCTGGATAGAAGCTCACTTCCTATTTCCAGACAATCAGAAGCTGATCTTTAAGGAAGTTCTTGAAGTGTGTGAAGTTGATTACATGGGTAGATGACCCAGAGGAGGATGGGAATTCTTTGTCATGCCCACATGTTTAAAATCGGTCACATTTTTACGAAATGTTCATTACAAATATTCTATGTCACTGATAAAATTCAATTCAACAAATATTTAAAGCATGCCTACTGTATTCATTTTCTATTGTTGCATAACAAATTACCACAATCTCAGATGCTTAAAACAGTGTATATTTGTATCTCTGTTTCCATGGGTCAGGAGTCTGGGCATGGCTGAGCTGAGTCCTTTGCTCAGGGTTTCATACGGTTGTAATTAAGGTGTCGGCCAGGCTACATTCCTATCTGGAGGGCTGAGTGGGAGAGAGTCCCCTGCCAAGCTCATTCCAGTTGTTGGCAGAATTCTTTTTCTTGTGACTGTACTACTATCCCCATTTTCTTGCTTGCTGTTGGCTACTAGTTGCTTTCAATTCCTAGAGGCCACTTTGGTGGTACAAATGGTTAAGCACTAGCTGAAAAGTTGGTGGTTCAAATCCACGCAGAAGCACCTCCAAAGAAGGCCCACCAATCTTCTTCTGAAAGATCACAGCCATTGAAAACCCGAAGGAACATCATTCTACTCTGAAACACACAGCACCACCATGAGTGGTAGGCAGCTCTTCAACAGCTGGCTTGGTTTTGCTTTTGATCCTCTAGCATCAATTGTGAGGGTGGCACAGGACTGGGCAGTGTTTCATTCTGTTGTGCATAGGGTCGCTATGAGTCGGTACCAACTCGATAATACCTAACAACAACAACAGCAGGGGTAGGGAACGCCCAGCCAGAAGGCTGTATAAGCCCCATGAAATCATTTAGTTTGACCTTGCCAAGGCAACTGCAGTTCCAGCCATCATATTTGTTGTTGTTGTTGTTGTTGTTGTTGTTAGGTGCCATCGAGTCAGTACCGACTCATAGCTATGCACAACAGAGCGAAACACTGCCTGGTTCTGGGCCAGCCTCACAATTATTGCCATGCTTGAGCCCACTGATGCTGCCATTTGGCCAATCCATCTCGCTTGGGGTCTTTCTCTTTTTCTCTGACCCTCCACCTTACCAAACATGATATCCTTCTCCAGCGACTGGTCCCTCCTGACAATATGTCCAAAGTATGCGAGACGAAGCTTGGCCATCCTGGCCTCCAAGGAGCACTCTGGCTGCATGACTTCCAACACTGATCTGTTTGTTCTTTTGGTAGCCCATGGCACTTTCAATATTCTCCTTCAATACCATAACTCAAAAACATCAATTCTTCTATGGTCTTTCTTATTCACTATCCAGCTTTCACGTGCATATGAGGTTATTGAAAATACCATGGCTTGGGTCAGGTGCACCTTAGCCCTCAAGCTAACATCTTTTCTCTTCAACACTTTTTAAAAAAGTTCTTGTGCAGCAGATTTCCCTAATGCAATACATTGTTTGATTTCTTGACTGCTGCTTCCATGAATGTTGATAGTTGATCCAAGAAAAATGAAGTCCTCGACAACTTCAATCTTTTCTCTGTTGATAAAAATGTTGTTTATTGTTCCAGTGGTAAGGATTTTTGTTTTCTTGACATTGTGATGCAATCCATACTGAAGGCTGGGTTCATTGAGCCATCACATTAGGGGTAAATTAATTAAATGTTTGACCAGATATAGCAGGCTAATTTTTAAGTTAATGATTTTGTATGTCCCATGAATGATGTTATAAATATCCAAGTAGCCCTTGGAAGAAAAAAAGCTTCCCCACCTCTACTCTAGGGGGTGAGAACTGGTAGCATAGTGGCTTACACATTGGGCTGCTGACCCCAAGTTCAGCAGTTTGAATCCACCAGCAGCTCCATGGGAGAAAGATGAGGTTTTCTGCTCCTATAAAGATTTACAGCCTCAGAAACCCTATACAGAGTTGCCATGTATAGAGAACCAAGTCGACAGCATGCTGTAGCAGCAGGTGGTAAGAATCTTGAGGGCCATTTCATAATTTTGCCTACCATACCTGCTGTGTACAAGGGTCTGGAGATATATAAATTATGGATTTTACCTTCAAGAAATTCATAGTTTAACAGTGGCCATGCAACAAATCATTACTCTTCCATAAGATATGTTTTATAATGTTTAATATCCAGAAATAGCACAAGCACAATAACATAGGAATTGGGTTTTATAGGACGAATAGGAGTCCACCCAGAAGACTTGAAAAAGTTCCTGGAACTTAAAAGATACTGGAATTTCAATGAACTTTCTGAAGCCCCCTTATATGGAAGACCATTTAATGAGGTTAAGTAGGGTTTGGCTGAAACAGTATGTTATGATTTTCAAATTACAAGTAATCTGATTTTCAAAGAGTTCATTCTGTTTTGCTTTATTTCATTTATCTTCCAAAAAAGAAAGAGAGAATATTAGCTGCCCTAAAACCTGGTTGATGGACCACATGTATGTGTATATGATATACTGTTTATGGCTCATCAGTTTATGGCAATCATAAGAATAACACTGAAGGAAAAATGTGTAATAAATTAACTCTTGAGCCCTATAAGAAAATGTGCTTCTGGGTTTCCTTTGGAATGTTTGAGCCTTTTGCAATTAGAAGCTTCCCTTGAAATAATGTTTTATTCTAGAAAGGTGGAAATGGGTCCATACCTACAGACATAGCAACAGGAAAAGCTAAAGAGATTTCTGTTTCCCAAGAATAAAGAAGTACAGTCAAAGTTGGAGATGAAACCAGGCAAACCCCAGAGCCCTGGGATGACACATGTTGAGAAGCTCCACACATCCTGGCACTTTCATAACTTGAAACAGAATTCACTTTTGAAGCTTGAAGTCTTCTGACTCTTCTACCACAATATATAAACACAGGCCCCAAAGAAATGCCTCTAAAAAATACAGTAGCTTTTATGTCAACTCCAAAATACCTCTTGAGCCACTAGTAAGATGATGACAATACTACAAACAAAACCCAACCATCTTGCAGATGATTTGGGTCCATACGCTCCACTTTCATTGCCAATAACATGACTGTGGAGAATTCTCTGATTTTTCATACCTGCTCAGGTTAGTCTGTGGTCTTTCTGAAGTGTCCTATGGCAGAGGGAAAGCACTCTGGACAAGACATTAGGAGACCCAGGTTCCAGTCTAAATTCAATCTGTTCTTTTATATGCCCAGGATGGTTGGAGGACAAGAGAGTTTTCCATTTCGTGGACAAAGGAATTTTCCAGACAACTGAAAAACTTCTGCTCCTACAAGATGTTTACACTTACATTGTTTAAATATTGGAAATGACCCTCAGATATGGTATATATTAAAATCGTGGACTCTGGAGCCAGGAAGCTTGGGTTTGAATCCCAGCTCCATCAACAGACTCACTATATGACCTCCTCAGCAACTCTGAAGATAATTATAGTACTTCACAAAGCAGTGCTAAGTATACAATAAGCCAGTTATAGGAGGCACTTAGAAGAATGCCTGACAAAAGATGTTGTTAAGTGCCATCAAGTCAATCTCCATTCATAATGACCCTGTATAGGGTTTCTGAAGAGCAGCTGGTGGGTTTGAACTGCCAATCTTGCAACTAGCAGTCCAGTACTTATCCAACAACATCACACCAGTACTTCAGCATAAAATAATCTTAGCAATAAGAATTATTGTTATTATTATAAAGCAAATATAAAATACAAGTCAGGCTTTTATCTCAAGATCATAATTATAAATATATTTTTTAAATTATATAAAAATAAAAATAGTGTACACCCATTGACCTGGAGATGAGAGAGAGAAGAGGAGGGGTTGGCTGGTCTGAAGAGTGGTGAGACTTATGGACTTCTGGGCCCATGGACAAGAACATAGCCACAGAGGGCTGGAGCTGAAAGCAAACTGCCCAGCTGATGTGAAGTGAGGGGAGACGCACAAGAATAACCAAACTTATAAATAGTACCCATTCGACCTGGCTTCCCTGGCTTGATGATCAGAACTCAACTAGAGGGAGATAAAATATAAAGGTAACAAGTGTAAATTGCTACAATTTGGTCACTATACTTATGGATGTAGTAGCTCAAAATACCAACTGAGAAGGAAGGAGTCTTCATATCCAAAATCAATCTTATCCCCTCTGTATACAGGGTTGATAGGGACAGGCAAGTTAGACATTGGCTACATAAAAAGGGAGGAGCTATAAAGGCATGAAGTGACTGGCTTACAAGTTTTCAAGAGGGAATTTAGTTTCAGTGTGTTTGGGGGAAGGCAGAATCCACACTGAATAGTTTTCATCTTGTCTAGATAGGAGTCCTGATGTGGCACTATGGGTTAATGTACCAGACTGCAAAGCCATTTGAACTGCAAGGTTAGCAGTTTAAGCTCACCAGCTGCTCCTTGGAAATCCTATAGAGGGTCACTATGGGTTGGAATAGACTCAACAGCACTTCACAACAACAACAACAACAGATGGGTCTGGTAAAAGGAAATGGGGATGGTATTCTTATGATTCAGTAGCAAGTAACTGTTATCATGACTAATTGAGACTATCACAACTGTAAAGGTAAAAGTTTTGTACAAAAAGAGGGAAATAGTTAATCTTTCAGTCAATCCAGGAACAGAAAACCCTAGGACCATTGAAGGAGAGGAGTACAAATAGAATGTGGGACCCTATCCACAGAAGTTTCTCTGCTATTCATAGAGTTTTCAGTGACTAGCGATTCGGAAGTAGTTTGTCACTCTTTCTTCCTGAAAGTGCCATGGACTGCCAAAAGAACCAATAGATCTGTTTTGGAAGAAGTGCAGCCATAGTGCTCCTTGGAGGCCAGGATGGCTAAGCTTCATCTCTCATACTTTGGACATATTGTCCAGAGGAAACAATTGTTGGAGAGGGATGTCATGCTGGGTAAGGTGGAGGGTCAGAGAAAAAGAGGAAGACCTCTAATGAAATGGATTGACCAGGTGGCATCATCGATGGACTCAAGTATGGCAGCGGTAGTGAGGTTGGCCCAGGATCGGACACTGTTTCATTCTGCTGTGCATGGGGTCGCTATGAGTCGGTTCCAACTCGATGGCACCTGACAACAACAACAACATCCACAGAAGAAGCAACACCAGAAATGGAGGCAGAGATGAGAGAGATGGAGAGAGAAAGCAGCTGAGGACTATGGACTCATGGAAAGAGAAAGGCTGTGTGCTGGCAGCCAGGTGCTGGTGGCCAGGGGGAAGGCTTACAGAATGTGTCCTTTGGTTGTTTAAATGATTATATATTCCTGATTGTTTTTGTGTACATCCCATCTACCCCAAAAAAAAGAGGGAATAGAAGCAAATACTGTTGAATGATAATGCACAAAGAGCTTGTAATCATTGCAATGAAATGATAAGTGTAAAACTGATGCATCCCCATGTAAACTAATCACTCAATTACCATTAAAAAATTGTTTTAATTGTGTACAGTAAAATATTATATACAAGAGAACTTCAAAAAGTCCATGGAAACATTCCATTCCTTTAATTTTATTTTTCCATGAACTTTGTGACGTGACCTTATACATGTTATACTATATATTGCCACAAACCCTCTATACATACACACACACACATATACATGCATGTATGCATACATTAATACACATATACATGTACACACATGTATGTTTTAAGTGTCAGCAAGTTGATTCTACCTCATAGTGACCCTGTATTGGGTTGCCAAGGAACAGCCTGTAAGTTTGAACTGCCGACTTTGCAGTCAGCAGTCCAGTGCTTAATCTACAGTACTACACCAGGATTCCACATATATGTATACATATATGTAATAAACTTTCATGACCGCTACTAGAGTATATTGGGTAGATTTCATTAATCCTAATTGACCTAAGATGGTGATTTTTAATATCTTGCAGTCCTTTTTTATTTAGTTATCCATATCTCCTTGGTCTAACTGTTAGCAGTCATTTCTGGCTTTTTCCAGAACTGACTGTCTTGCCCCTCTAAGTTATTCTTCTATGATGTTGTGACTGGGAAGCCAGATAGCAAAGCTTACTAAAATTTCTGATAAACAACAACAAAAAGTTACCGTGGGATCTACCCTGACTCATGGTGACTCAACATATGCAACCCCATGAGTGTCAGAGCAGAAGTGTGCTCCATAGGATTTTCAATGGCTGACTATTTTCAGAAGTAGATCACCAGACCTGTCTTCCAGGTTGCCTCTGGGTGGACTTGAACTTCCAATCTTTTGGTTAGTAGTTGAGCATTTGCACCACGCAGGAGCATAGTTAAATTTGTTGTTGTTGTTAAGTGCCATCGAGTCAGTACCGACTCAGAGTGACCCTATACACAACAGAATGAAACACTGCCCAATCCTGGGCCAACCTCACAATGGTTGCCACGCCTGAGCCCATCGATGCTGCCACTTGGCCAATCCGTCTTGCTGGAAGTCCTCCTCTTCTTCTCTAACCCTCCATCTTACCAAATATGATATCCTTCTCCAGCTACTGGTCCATCCTGAAAATATTTCTGAAGAATGAGAGACAAAGTTTGGCCATCCTAGCACTGAGGAGCACTCTGGCTGCACTTCTTCCAACACACATGTGTTGGTTCTTTTGGCAGCCCACGGTACATTCAATATTCTCTTCCAACACCATAACTCAAAAGCATCAATTCTACAGTCTTCCTTATGCACTGTCCAGCTTCCTTATGCATATGAGGTTATTGAAAATCCCATGGCTTGGGTCAGGAGCACCTTAGTTCTCAAGCTGACATCTTTACTCTTCAACACTTTAACAAGGTCTCAACCTGCTCTAAATCTGTAGTTTTTAGCTATATCCACAGGCCTTCAGACTCTATGGGTATATTCTAGGAGTCAGACTCTATGGGTATATTCTAGGAGACACTGATAATATGTCTGAATTATGAGAGATGAAGTCTAACCATTCTGGCTGTATGTCTTTCAACACAGATTGGTTTGTTCTTTTGGCAGCTATGGTACTTTTAATATTCTCCTCCAACACCATAACTCAAGTACATCAATTCTTCTGTGGTCTTCCTTAATCGCTGTCCAACTTTCACATACATATGAAGTTATCAACAATACCATGGTTTGGATCAGGTACACTTTAGTCCTAAAACTGACATATTAGCTCTTCAACACTTTAAAGAGGTCTGTGCAGCAGATTTGCCTAATGCAATACATCATTTGATTTATTGACTACTGCCTCTATGAGTGTTGATGGCTGATCCAAGCAAAATGAAATCTTTGACAACTTTAATATTTTTTACATTTATATAGATTTTATGTACTGGTCCAATTGGGAGGATTTGTGTTTTTCTTTACACTGAGGTGCAACCCATGTGATCTCTGATCTTCATCAGTATGTATTTTAAATCCTCATCACTTTCAGTAAGCAAGGTTGTGTCATCTGTATATCACAGATTGTCAGAGTCTTCCTCGATGGCTTGCTTTTCTTCATATAACCCAGCTTCTCAGAATATTTTCTCAGCATACAGATTGAAAAAGGTTTGTCTAATAAGGCTCAAAGCCCTCCACTTCTGCTTCAACCAGAGACACTCATATATGCTTCATATGATAGTAAGTCAAAAAGTATTGTTACTAGGGTTTCTGTTCATGCATTTACAGCTTTATTCCAAAGAAAGTGTGTTTAAACTGATCTCTCTGATCAGTGAATGGCTGCAGACAAGTTTTTTCAGTAATGCATTTGTCTTATCTCATTAGAGTGTCTGGAAAAAAAAAAAAAAGGATACTTTATGTACCGTGGAAAAAAAATTTTTTTGAAGTCAGGATCAATATCAAATTTTTAACAAAACTCAAGTAGTCATATACTGAAATCATTGAAGCTTTGCAACAATTTATGGAAATGTTACTCCATATAAAATAGCAGTTTTTAGAAGGATTAAGCATTTTATGGAGCTTAACAATTGGGGCTCTCTGGTAGTGTAGTGGTTATGAATCGGGCTGTAAACCACAAGGTCAGCAGTTTGAAACTACCAGCTGTTCCACAGGAGAAAGATGAGGCTTTCTGCTCCCTTAAAAATT
>NW_006408811.1:257031-270082 GCF_000296735.1 Chrysochloris asiatica | reverse complement strand
CGAGATGGATTGGCAAAGTGGCAACATCAATGGGCTCAAGCATAACAATTGTGAGGTTGACCCAGGACTGGGCAGTGTTTTATGCTGTTGTGCATAGGGTCACTATTAGCCAGTACCGGCTCGATGGCACCTAACAAAAACAACAGTGACCATGTGATAAATAATTACCCTTCCATGAGATACGTTCTATCTTATGGAATAGGGAAGACCGCAAAGATGAATTCAAGACAGAGAGGTCAGCTCAAAAGTTTATTGTAATTGTTTTTGGTATTTTCAACTATGTGGATCATGACAAACTATAGGCAACTTTGTAGAGAATGGGTATTCAATGACTCCTAATTGTGCTCATAAAGAACCTATATATAGACCAAGATGCAGTTATTCAAACACAAGGGAACACTGAATGGTTTAAAATCAGGAAAGCTATGCACCAAGGTCGTATTTCACCATAGATATTCAATCTGTATACTGAGCAAATAATTCAAGAAATTGGATTATATAAAGAATAATGTGGCATCAGGACCTGAGGAAGACTCATTGACAACCTGCAATATGCAGATTGCCAGAATGCTCCTTAGATGCCATGTTGGGAAGACTTCATCTACCATACTTTGGACATGTTATCAGGAGGGACCAGTCCCTGTAGAATGACATCACACTTGGTGAAGTGAAGAGTCAGTGAAAAAGAGGAAGAACCCCAATGAGGTGGATTGGCACAGTGACAGTAGCAATGGGCTCAAGCTTAAACATGATTGTGAAGATGACACAGGACCAAGCAGGGTTTTATTCTGTTGTGCATAGCGTCACTATGGGTCAAGACAACTGGATGGCACCTAACAACAACAACAGCAAAGGACTAATCTTTTATTTTTAACTTTTCATTGTGAATTGAGTGAAGATTTATAGAACAGATCATCCGTTTTACATTCTGCAATTTATATATTTCATTTCATCAGAATTGCAACCCCACACTCGTCTGTCAGTTTGCCATACTGTGGTGGCTTGTGAGTTTCTGTGATTCTGAAAGCTATGCCACTGGTATTTTAAATACCAGCAGGGTCACCCATGGTGGACAGGTTTCAGATGAACTTAAAGACAAAGACAGACGAGGAAGAAAGAGTGACGAACTACTTCCAAATATTTATCCCTGAAAACCTTATGACTAGCAGAGAAACACTGTCAGATATAGTGCTGGAAAATGAGCCCCTCAAGATGGAAGACACTCAAAATGAGAATGGGGAAGAGCTGCCTCCTCAAAGTAGAGTTGACCATGATAACGCAAATGGAGTAAAGTTTGTGGGAGAAAAGCTGGCAGGACCTTCATTTGCTAACGGGGCACAATTCAAATTGAAGAGAAATAGCTGTAAACATCCACTTAAAATAAGAACATGGCATTTATGAAGTATGAATCTGGGAAAATTGGAAGTTGTCAAAAATGAAATGTAATTCATAAACATCGATATCTTAGGCATTAGTGAGCTGAAATGGACAGGTATTGGCCATTTTGAATCTGACAACCACATGCTGGGAATGACAAATTGAAGAGGAATGGTGTTGCATTCATTGTCAAAAAGAACATATCCAGATCAGTCATGAGGTACAACGCTGTCTGTGATAGGATAATATCCATGCACCTACAGGGAAGACCAGTGAATGCCACAATTATTCAAAGTTACGCACCAACCACTAAAGCCAGTGAGGATGAAACAGAAGAATTCTACCAACTTCTTCAATCTGAAATTGATCAAACATGCAATCAAGATGTATTGATCATTACTGGATATTAGAATGCAAAGGTTGGGAGCAAAGAGGAAGGATCAGTAGTTGGAAAATATTGTCTTGGTGATAGAAATGATGCTGGAGAACACATGATAGAATTCTGCAAAACTAATGATTTGTTCATTTGAAATACCTTCTTTAGACAGCATAAGATTTGGTATTCCTTACCAAATGGAATACATAGATTCAAATTGACTACATCTGTGGAAAGCAATGATGGAAAAGCTCCATATCATCAGTGAAAACAAGGCCAGGAGCAGACTGTGGAACAGACCATCAATTAATCATATGCAAATTCAAACTGAATCTGAAGAAAATGAAAACAAGCCCACGAGAGCCAAAATATGACCATTAAATATATTCCACCGGAATTTAGAGATCATCTGAAGAACAGATTTGATACCTTAAACACTAAAGATTGAAGACCAGAATAGTTGTGGGACAACATCAAGTACATCATACATGAAGAAAGCAAAAAGTCGTTGAGAAGACAAGAAAGAAGGAAAAGGTCAAAATGGATGTCAGAAGAGACATTGAAACTTGCTCTTCAGCATAAAGATGCTAAAGCAAATGGAACAAATGAGGAAGTCCAAGAGCTGAACAGAAAATTTCAAAAATCAGCTCAAGAAGATTAAGCCAAATATTACAACAAAATGTGCAATGATCTGGACTCAGAAAACCAAAAAGGAAGAACACGCTCAGCATTTCTCAAGCTGGGGGAACTGAAGAAAAAATTCAAGCCTCAACTTTCGTTATTGAAAGATTCTCTGGGCAAATGATTGAATGATGCAGAAAGCATCAAGAAAAGATGGAAGGAATACACAGAGTCACTGTACCAAAAGGAAATGGTGAATGTTCAACCATTTCAAGAGGTAGCATATGATCAAGAGCCAAAGATATTGAAGGAGGAAGTCCAAGGTGCATTGAAGGAATTGGCAAAGAACAAGGGACCAGGAATTCATGGAATAAAAACTGAAATATTCGAAGAAAGTCAAGTGGCACAAAGGCACTCACTCATCTCTGCCAAGAAATTTGGAAAACAACTATTTAGCTGGCTGATTGGAAGATATCCATATTTGTGCCCATTCCAAAGAGAGGTGACGCAACAGAATGTGGAAATCATCGGACAATCTCTTTAATATCCCATGCAAGTAAAGTTTTGCTAAAGGTAATACAGAAATGGCTGCAATCATACATTGACAGAGAACATCCAGAGATTCAAGCCGGATTTAGAAGAGGCCGTGGAATGAGGGTTATCATGCGGATGTCCAGTGGATCTTGGCTGAAAGCAGAGAATATCAGAAATGTGTTTACCTGTGCTTTATTGACTATGCAAAAGCTTTTGATTGTGTGGATAATGACAAGCTATGGACAACATTGTTAAGTATGAGTATTCCAGAACACTTAATTGTGCTCATGAGGAATCTGTATCTGGACCAAGAAGCAGTTGTTCAAACAGAACATGGGAACATTGAATGGTTTAAAATTAAGAAAGGTGTGTGACAAGGTTGTATTCTTTCACCATACTTATTCAACCTCTATGCTGAGCAAATAATATGAGAAGCTGGGTTCTATGAAGAAAAATGTGGTGTCAGGATTGGAGGAAGACTCATTAACAACCTGTGATATGCAGATGATACAACCTTGCTTGCTGAAAGTGAAGAGAACTTAAAACATTTACTGATGAATATCAAAGAGCACAGCCTTCAGTATGGATTGCATCTCAATGTAAAGAAAACAAAAATCCTCACCACTGGACAAATAAACAACATTCTTATCAACGGAGAAAAGATTAAAGTTGTCAAAGACTTCATTCTTCTTGGATCAACTATCAACACTCATGGAAGCAGCATTCAAGAGATCAGACAACATATTGCATTAGGTAAATCTGCTGCACAGGAACTTTTTTTTAAGTGTTTTGAAAAGCAAAGATGTCAGCTTGAGGACTAAGGTGTGCCTGACCCAAGCCATGGTGTTTTCAATAACCTCATGTGCATGTGAAAGCTGGGCAGTGAATAAGAAAGATGTAGAAGAATTGGTGCTTTTGAGTTATGGTGTTGGAGGAGAATATTGAAAGTGCCATGGGCTGCCAAAAGAATCAATAGATCCATTTTGGAAGAAGTAGAGCCAGAGTGCTCCTTAGAGGCCAAGATGGTCAAATTTCATCTCTCATACTTCGGATATATTGTCAGAAAGGACCAGACACTGGAGAAGGAGCTCTGGTAGCATAGTGGTTACAAATCGTGCTGCTAACCTCAAGATTGGCAGTTCAAAACTACCAGCTGTCTTCGGGAGAAAGATGAGGCGTTCTGCTCCTGTAAAGATTTACAGCCTCGGAAACCCTGTGCAGGGTCACTATGAGTTGGAATCGACTTCCACGGTACTTAACAACAACAAGTGGAGGGTCAGAGAAAAAGAGGACCACCTCCAACGAGATGGATTGGCCAAGTGGCAACATTGATGGACTCAAGCGTGGCAACAGTAGTGAGGCTGGCTCAGGATCAGGCAGTTTTTCGTTCTGCTGTGCGTAATGTCACTACGAGTAGGTAACGACTCAATGGCACCTAACAACAACAACAACAATGTAACATCAGTTGTCCCACTTCCTCTAAGGGTTTCTTGCTTCCATTATTCCTTCTGAATTTTGTCCTTGAGTAAATGCTGCTCTTTTATCTCCAGTAGTTGATCATTTTATGGCTTGCCTGCCTCATTGTTGTCTCCCCAGTATACCTAGCTATTGTCTGGCTGAAAATTGAGCCATGTGGGTGAGTTCAGTAACAGACCTAAAGAATGTGACCAAGGTTTCCACCAGTTGCTGTCTGACCAATAAGCCTGAACTCTTATGTGATTTTGAGTTTTAATTCACAATTTCTCCCACTCCATCTAGGACCTTCTAAGGTAATCCTTTTTAGAGCAGTTGATAGTTGTAGGCAGACACCATCTAGTCATGTGGTGTTCACATGACATTGTCCATTGGTACATTGGACTAATTCTTTCTAAATACCTTCCATTTTCATCACTCTTCTTTCCTCTAGACAGAGAGAAGCTAAGAGTTGCACCTTAGATGGCCATTCATTAGTTTTTACAATCCCAGTCACTACTCACAAAAATGAAAATGCCCATTTTTTCACTAGATTGTCTTTTTTTGTATTGAGGTGCTGAAGTTTTCTATAAATTTTAGAGATCACTTCCTTGTCTGATACGTCATTGTCAAAATTTTTTCCTCAGTCTCTTTTTACTCTTTTAGTGAAATCTTTTTATGCATGCAAGTGTCTAATTCTTAGGAGGTCAAAAGGGTAATCTATCAAGATTTCCTTGAAGGATACAGGAATGATCATGGGAACTAATAAAGAAATTATAAGAAAATTGAAAACTGTGCTGGTGAGAAAAAGGCCAGGAAAGTTACACTGAGGAATTTTTTTTTTTTTTTCCATGCTGACAATTTACTTCCTCATTCTTCAAGAGTAGCAAGGCTGTAGCACATTGTTGTTATGCTCTATGACCATGGTGTCCCGTGAGACTGCGGTTGTGAGACCCAGGCCCAGCAACTCATCCCCTCAAGGTGCTTGATAATGTCTAAGAAGTTTTCACAATTTTGCCCCTGAGCTCTGGTAGCGTAGTAAGAATTGGGCTGCAAACTTCAAGGTCAGCAGTTCGAAACTACCAGCTGTTCATAGGATAACAGCCTCGGAAACCCTATACATGGTCGCTATGAGTCGGAACCAACTCCACGGCATATAACAACAATAACAACATGCTCCATGTGATAAGCATTGGACTATGAGCCATAAGGTGTGCAGTTTGAGCCTGCCAGCAACTCCGCCTTAGAAAAATGAGGCGTTCTGCTCCTGCAAAGATTGAAAAGTCTCCAAAACCCTATATGGGGTTGCTGCAAGTCAGAACTGACTCAAAGGCCCTTAACAACAATAATGTGCCCCACCACATGTATAGATATTTTTGAAGCAAGGGTAAATACCCATTTATAGATGTTGTTGGTTTAAAGTGCTGGCGAGTCAATTCAACTCATAGTGACCCTGTATAAGGTTTCCAAGGAGCTGCTGCTGGTGGGTTTGAACCACCTGCCTTGTGGTTTAAACTGACCTTGCAGTCCAGTGCTTTATTCCACAGCACCAGACCATTTATAAATATCCTCTGTAAAAGCTTTATATATTTATGGATAAACCCCCACTCTCTCTCCCACACCTATTCAGCATGGATCTGTCTATGTATCTACCAGTAAATCACCGTTATTGCAGGAATGTGTATATAACAGTATTTACCTTTGTTCCTTTCACTCTTGCTCTCCTTCCTATGCCTCCCCTTGCCTTCATCATTTTTCTGCCAACTTCTCTCTTGTATATTTCCATCTCCATCACCTAAGTCAACACATGTCTATTTTCTAGCTAGTGAGTTACTCCCTCTTCCCTCCCATCCGTGGTAACCATTAAAGAATGTTTCTTTTAGTGTGAAAACCTTTCCTTGACTTTTTGCAATAGTGGTCTCATACATTTGTCCTGTTATATTTCAAAAGGAGCTCTGGTAGCGTAGTGGTTACAAATCGTGCTGCGAACCGCAAGGTCAGCAATTCGAAACCACCAGCTGCTCCGCAGGAGAAAGATGAGGCTTTCTGCTCCTGTAACGATTTATAGCCTCGGAAGCCCTGTTCAGGGTCGCTATGGGTTGGAACCGACTTGATGGCACTTAACAACAACAACAACATTGACTAATTTCATTCAGGATAATGTTCTTTAGGTTCATCCTTGTTATGAGATGTTTCCCAGATTTGACATTATTTTTCAGCATTGCATAATATTCCATTGTGTGTAGGTACCAAAGTTTATTTATCCATCTTTCCACTGATAGTCGTTTAGGTTGTCTACATCTTTTTCCTATTATGAATAGTGCTGTGATGAACATGGGTACACATACACCTGCTTGTGTCACAACTCTCATTTCTTTAGTATATATACCAAGTATGGGGTTGCTGGGTCATTGTTGTTGTTAGGTGCCTTTGAGTCTGTACTGACCCATAGCGACCTTATGTACAGCAGAATGGAACACTGCCCGATCCTGGGCCAACCTCACTATTATTGCCACGCTTGAACCCATTGATGCTGCCACTTGGCCAATTCATTTCATTGGGGATCTTCCTCTTTTCTTCTGACCCTCCACCTCACCAAACATGATACCCTTCTCCAGCGACTGGTCTCTCCTGACAATTTGTCCAAAGTATGAGAGATGAAGTTTGGCCATCTTGGCCTCAGGAGCACTCTGGCTGCACTTCTTCCAAAATGGATCTATTGGTTCTTTTGGCAGCCCATGGCACTTTCAATATTCTCCTCCAACACCATAAGACAAAGGCATCAACTCTTCTACAGTCTTCCTTATTCACTGTCCAGCTTTGGCATGCATATGAGGTTGTTGAAAATACCATGGCTTGTTAAGTGCCATTGAGTTGGGTCATATGGTATTTCTATTTCCAGCGTTTTCAGAAAGTAACATACTGTTTTCAACAGTGGTTGCACCATTTTCCAATCCCACCAGCAGTTCTCCACACCCTCAGCAGTATTTGTTGTTTTCTGACTTTTTGAACTTTACTATTAGTGCTGGGATGAGATGTATCACCTTGTTGTGATGTGCATCTCTCTATTGTTGCCATGGAGTAGGTTCCAACTCATAGTGCTCCTATATAGGGTTTCCAAGGCTGTAACCCTTTATGGGAACAGAAAGCCTCATCTTTCTTCATGGAACAGTAGGTAGTTTCGAACTGCTGACCTTGAGGTTAGCATCCCTATGTGTAACCACTACACTCCCAGAGTTCTGGAAGTGTAGTAGCACTAATAGTGAAGTTCAGAAAAATCAAAATACAACAAATGCTGGTGATGGTGTGGAGAGACTGGAACCCTCATACACTGTTGTGACCTTAATGGAATCCTGGTGTGGCTCTGTGAAATAAAGCACTGCACCACAAGGTCAGTTTAAACCACAAGGTCAATGGTTCAAGCTCACCAGCTGCTCCTCAAAAACCCAATACAAAGTCACTATAAGTCCGAACCAACTCAATGGCACTTAACAACAACAACAACAATGGCACAATGGTTTCAAACATGACAAATGTGAGGATGGTGCAGAACCTGACAGTATTTTATTCTACATGCATAAGGTTACTGTGAGTCAGTATTGACTCTAGGAGGATATGTAACAACAACAAAGAGGGCTAATGATCATGAGTATTTCTTCATATGTTTCTTGGCTGCCTGAATGTCTTCTTTGGCGAAGTGTCTGTTCTTGTCCTCTGTTTTTTCCATTGGATTGTTTTTATCTTGTTGAGGTGCTAAAGTTTTCTGTAAATTTTAGAGACCAGACACTTGTATGATCTGTCATTACCAAAAATGTTCCCCAGTCTGTCGGTTCTCTTTTTCACTCTTTCAGTGAAAAATTTTTATGTGCACAGTATCTAATTTTTAGGAGGTCAAAGGAGTAATCTTAATAGATTTCCTTGAAGGATACAGAATGATCACGGGGACTTAAGAAGAAATTATAAGAAAATTGAAAACTGCACTGATAAGAAAAGGGCTAAAATGTTGCACTGGGGAATTTTTTTTTTTTTTTTTAATACTAACAACATACCTACTAATTTTTCAAGGGTAGCAAGGGCTGCTCTACAAGAATTTCATCAGGAAACCTTACCTCACCCACTTTACAGTCCTGATCTTGCCCATTTAGACTTCTTTTTATTGCCCATACTCAAAGAACATTTAAAAATAGTTCCTAAAAGATGTTAAAACTGATGTTTTGATGTGTAAATCAAAGAGAACAGAATTATTCATGGTGAGGGGTTCAGGGGCAGATTACAGAGGTGAAAACACCACCTTCAGAAGTATATAGACATAGATGAAAGTTGTATCAAGTCAATATTCTGGTCCTGACAGTGTTCCACTGCTCTTTGTGAAGTTTTCAGTGACTAAATATGCAGAAGTAGTCCACCTCTCCTGCTTCCTAGTCTGTCATCTCCTGGAAGCTCATCTGAAACCTGTCCACTATCGGTGACCCTGCTGGTATTTAAAATGTCTATGGTGTAGCTTTGAGAATTACAGCATCACACAAGCAACCACAAACTGACAGACAAGTGATGGAGACAATTGTGCACCCAGCCAAAAAATCAGAAATTCTGTTCCTAAGAAAGAAAGAGCAGACATTAGATGACAACAGATATCTCTACCATAGGAATCAGTAGTTGAGTTGGCCTGACTCACATCCTGATTCCTATTTGACTTCCTAAGTGCACCTACTTCCCAGGAAGGTAATGTATCTCCCTTTCCCCCTCTCCTCACTTTTATTTATTTATTTTTAAAATATTTTATTGTGAGTTATGTGACAGTTTATATGGGAGAACATTAGCTTTACATTCATCCTATCATTTCATTGCCATGGATACAATCTCCTTCATGCATCATCAAACAACCATAGGGTATATCCTGAAAGCTTGGCTGTCATCAGCACACAGCCCCTCTCCCTCTCTGGGTCTAGAGTCCCCAGTCCATCATTATTTCGGCTGCGTCTCTGGCGTCACTGTTTCTCTGGGTAGGGTCCCGCACTCATCTCTTCTCCATTGATGGCCCCAGGGCCCTCCACTCCTGGACTGCAAAGTTAACCACTCCCCTCCTTTTGCTTCAAAATGTCTACCTTTACATTTGCAACCCTCACAATCAGTCCTGATAGCAATTATTCACTATTGTACCACAAGAGTCCTATCCCCAGCTCCTTTCATCAGCCTAGCCCAGACAGATTGGATACTACTCAGTGGAGATTCTACCTTCCTCCACGCCCTCTGGATCTAGGCTCCTTCTTGAAAGCTTGTAAGCCAGTCACTTCTTGCCTTGTAGCTTCCCCATTTTGGGCAGCCAATGTCCAAGTTGCCCATAACTGTCTAACCTGTGTATAGAGAGGGTGGAAATGATTCTTGCTATAATGATTTGTTCCTTATTTTGAGCAACTGCATCCATAGATGTAGGTCAAGTTCATCAAATTGTATCAAATTACTCTTTTTCCCTCTTCTTTCTTCTTCTAGTTGAGCTCTGATCATCAAGACGTTGAAACCAGGTCAAGTGGCTATTATCTGTAAGTGTGGGTGTTCTTGTGCATATACCCTCACTTCTTATCTGTTGGACACTTCACTCTCCACTCTAGTCCTTTGTGGTTATGTCACTGACTCTGGACCCAGGAGTCCCCAAATCTTGCCATACTGCTGGCCAACCAGGTCACCACCTGGGTTCACAGGAGTCTATTGTTGTTTTTTCCTCACTTTCCCTTAATGGTGAGTTTTAGTCTTGGAAGGGAGTTTGTCCTGAAGGGCCCGACCACTTGCCTTGATATCTTCTGTACAAGCAACTTATTTGTTCTTGTAGTAGTCAGTCAGACTGTCATTATTGTTTTGTATTTTTCCTGTCAGTCTTTTTCTCAACAAGTATCTTCTGTTCTTCAAGCCACTCTAGGCTGGTCTGCTTGTCCTTTCAAGTGGAAATGTCCATGTCAGAAGATTCTGCATGGAGTTCAGCATTCCACCTATGGTCTTATGCAATGCAGAGGCTCCACAGGACACCTCCTGCTCCTGGCAAGTTGTAGGCCCACTTTAGATATTCTAATCAGCTATAGGCAGAATATGGACTTACAAGCTTTCTGTGGTGATATTTCTGGCTATTCCTTCCTCCCCTCTTCAAGTGTCTATTTGATAATGGTATGCAAGGGAAACCAAGATACAAAAGACAGCCAAGCACCTTAACATTATTTCTTCTCTTTCACCCACTCAAACAATGTCTCAATCCCTGTATCCCAGAGCCCTGTTGTTCCAAGGTTGTGGTTACATAATTATTTACCTCTCTCCCACTTAGCCCATGCAAACCTAACTGTTCTCCCATCTGCCTTGTTCTTCCTTATCTTATCCCCTTCTTGTGTATTGCCCCCTTCCCAAGCACCCAAACTATTCTGTGTCTATTCCCTACCCTGTGCTCCACCTTCTACTCCCTCCCCTACCCCCAATCCCCACATCCTAGTAGCCATCAAATAATTACCCCCCTTTTTTAGTATGGGTTCTTTTTCTTAGTCTTTTACAATAGTGGTCCTCTGTAATATTTCTCCTTTTGTGACTGGCTAATTTACTCAATAAAAGTCCTCAAGGTTCATCCATGTTATGTGGTGGCTTACAACTTCCTTGTTGTTCTTCAAGGTAGCATAATATTCCATTGTGCGTATGTACCACAGTTTGGTTATCCATTCTTCAGTTCATGGGCACTTAGGCTGTCTCCATCATTTTGCTATTGTAAATAGTGCTGTTATGAACATTGGTGTGCATATATCTACTCGTGTTATGGCTCATGTATCTTGAGGGTAAATACCAGGTAGAGGAATTGCTGGATCATAAGGTATTTCTATTTTCAACCTTCTGAGGAAGCACCATATTGCTTTCCAGAGTGGTTGGAACATTTTGCTATCCCATCAGCAATGCAGGAGCCTCCCAGTCTCTCCACATCCACACCAGTATTTATTGTCCTCTGTTTTTTTTTTTATCTTTGCTGTTATTGCTGGTGTTAGATGATATCTCATTGTCATTTTGATTTGCATCTCATGGTATTTTCAATAACCTCATATGCATGTGAAACCTGGACAGTGAGTAAGGAAGGCCGTAGAAGAATTGATGATTTTGAGTTATGGTGTTGGAGGAGAATATTGAAAGTGCCATGGGCTGCCAAAAGAACCAACAGATCTATGTTGGAAGAAATGAAGCCAGAGTGCTCCTTGCAAGCCAAGATGGCCAAACTTCATCAGTCATACTTCAGACATATTGTCAGGAGGGACCAGTCACTGGAGAAGAGTATCATGTTTGGTAAGGTGGAGGGTCAGAGAAAAAAAGGAAGACCCCCGCCCCCCAAATGAGATGGATTTGCCAAGTGGCAGCACCAATGGACTCAAGTGTGGCAACAGTACTGACGTTGGCCCAGGATCAGACAGTGTCGTTCTGCTGCGCATAATGTCACTGTGAGTAGGTCCTAACTCGATGGCACCTAACAACAACAATGGCTAGTGATAGTGAATATTTCTTCATATGTTTGTTGTCTCTCTAGATCTCTTCCTTGGTGAAGTGTCTGTTCATGTCCTGTGCCCATTTTTTAATTGGGTTTTTTGTTTTTTTCTGGTAAAGGTGTTGTAGTTTCCTATATATTTTAGAAATGTGTCCCTTGTCCAATGTGTCATTGCAAAAGATATTTCCCCATTCTGTGGGTTCCATTTTTTACTCTTTTGGTGAAATCTTTTGGTGCACATAAGTTTTTAATTCTAGCATATCCCAGTCTTCTATTTTGTCTACTTTTGTTTGTGAATTTTTCAAAATGTTTGGTAGTCTGTGTATTCCCTAAATTAGAGTCCTCACATTTGTCCCTATTTTTTCACTTACGGCCTTCATAATTCTGGGATTCACATTTAAGTCTTTAATGCATGCTGAGTTGGTTTATGTGTAAGGTGTGAGATAAAGGTTTTGTTTCAAACTTTTGCATATCGCTTTCCAGTTCTGCCAGCACCATCTATCAAAGAGACTATCCCCTTCCCATGTGATATATTTAAGCACTTTGTTGAAAATCAGTTGGCTGTATGTGGATGGATTAATTTCTGGATTATAGATTCTGTTCCATTGATCAATGTATCTTTCATTAAAAAATTCAAGCCTTGACTTTCATTATTGAAAAATTCTCTGAGCAAATTATTTTTTTTTTATGTTTTTAACTTGTGTATTGTCACAGTTTGACAAATAAGACCAACATTTCCAATTAGCATTTTTTCCATGTTTTATTGTGAATTATATGATATTTTACATGGGAGAACTTTAGTTTTACATTCATTCCACCGTATATTGTTTCATTGCCGTGATTCCAATCCCTCCATGCATCATTAACCAAACAAAGGGTATACTGTATAAACCTGCCCCCTACACTCCACTCACCCCATTCTTCAGCACACAGTCCCTCTCCCTCTCTGGATCCAAAGTCCCCAGCCGCTTCATCACTCCACGTCATCATCTCTGCATCCATCTCAGGCCTCGCTGCTTCTCTGGGTAGGGTCCCGCTCTCAGCTCTTCTCTGTTGATGGTCCTAGAGACCTCTGCTCCTAGACTGGAGAGTTAATCACTCCTTTCCTTGCTACAAAACATCTACCTTTACATTTCCAACCCTCACAATCAGTCCTGATAACAATCATTCACTATTGTATCACAAGTGACCCT
>NW_006408811.1:241427-255806 GCF_000296735.1 Chrysochloris asiatica | reverse complement strand
ATGTCCGATGGATCTTGGCTGAAAGCAGAGAATATCAGAAAGATGTTTACCTGTGCTTTATTGATTATACAAAGACTTTCGATTGTGTGGATCATGACAAGCTATGGATAACATTGTGAAGTATGAGTATTCTGGAACACATAATTGTGCTAATGAGGAAACTGTACACGGACCAAGAGGCAGTTGCTCGAACAGAACATAGGAGACTGAATGTTTTAAAATTGGGAAGGGTGTGAGACAGGGTTGTATTCTTTCACCATACTTATTCAACCTGTATGCTGAGCATATAATATGAGAAGCTGGGTTGTTTGAAGAAAAACATGGCATCAGGATTGGAGGAAGTCTCATTAACAACCTGCAATATGCAGATGATACAACCTTGCTTCCTGAAAGTGAAGAGGACTTAAGATATTTACTAATGAAGATCAAAGAGCACAGTCTTAGATATGGATTACATCTCATTGTAAAGAAAACAAAAATCCTCACCACTGGAGCAATAAACAACATTCTTATCAGCGGAGAAAAGATTGAAGTTGTCAAGGACTTCATTCTTCTTGGATCAACTATCAACACTCACAAAAGCAACAGTCAAGAAATCAAACGACGTATTGCATTAGGCAAATCTGCTGCACAAGACCTTTTTAAACTGTTGAAGAGCAAAGATGTCAGCTTGAGGACTAAGATGCACCTGACCCAAGCCATGGTGTTTTCAATAACCTCATATGTACATGAAAGCTGGACAGTGAATAAGGAAAACCGTAGAAGAATTGATGACTTTGAGTTATGATATTGGAGGAGAATATTGAAAGTGCCATGGGCTGCCAAAAGAACCAATAGATCCGTTTTGGAAGAAGTACAGCCAGAGTGCTCCTTGGAAGCCAAGATGGCCAAACTTTGTCTCTCATACTTCAGAGACATTGTCAGGAGGGACAAGTCACTGGAGAAGGATATCATGTTTGGTAAGGTGGAGTGTCAGAGAAAAAGAGGAAGACCCCCAATGAGATGTATTGGCCAAGTGGCAGCATTGATGGACTCAAGCATGGAAACAGTAGTGAGGTTAGTCCAGGATCAGGAAGTGTTTCGTTTTGAAGTGCATAAGGTCTCTATGAGTCAGTACCGACTCGATGGCACCTAACAACAACAACAAATTGTTTTGACCACTGTAGCTGTATAATAAATTTTGAAGTAAGGAAGTGAGAAGTCTCCCACCTTTTTCTTCTTAAACAGTGCTTTGCTTATCCTGGGTCTCTTTCTTTTCCATATAAGTTTTTAATTGTTTTTTCCATCTCTTTGAAAAATGTCATTGGAATCTGGATTGGGATTGCATTATATGTGTAAATTGCTTTGGGCTGTATTGACATTTTCACAATGTTAAGTCTTCCTATCCAGGAGCATGGTACATTCTTCCATTTTTTTAGGTCTCTTTTGGTTTCTTGTAGTAGTGTTTTGTAGTTTTCTTTGTATGGGCCTTTTGTTTCTCTGGTTACATTTATTCCTAAATATTTTATCCTCTGAGTACCTATTGTAAATGGTGTTGCTTTTCTAATGTCCTTTTCAGTGCTGTCATTGTTACTTTAGATGAATCCAACTGATTTTTGTATGTTGATCTTATATCCTGCCACATTGCTGAATCTTCCAATGAGGTCTAGCAGCTTTTTTCACTGAGTCTTAGGGGTTTTCTATGTATAGGATCATATTGTGTGCAAATAGAGAGAGATGTGGAAATTATTGAGCACTATCATTAACATCAACATCAGTTCCTGGTGCCTTGTTCTTTGCCACTTCTTTCAATGCACTTTGGACTTCCTCTCTGAGTATCATTGGCTCTTGTTCATATGGTATCTTCAATAGCCTCATATGGATGCGAAAGCTGGACAGTGAATAAGGAAGATCATAGAAGAATTGATGCTTTGAATTGTGGTGTTGGAGAAGAATATTAAAGTGCCATGGACTGCCAAAAGAACCAATAGATCTGTTTTGGAAGAAGTGCAACCAGAGTGCTCCTTGGAGACCAGGATGGCTAAGCTTCGTCTCTCCTACTTTGGACATATTGTCCAGAGGAAACAGTCATTGCAGAAAGATGCCATGCTGGGTAAGGTGGAGGGTCATAGAAAAAGAGGAAGACCCCCAACAAGATGGATCAGCCAGGTGGCATCATTGATGGACTCAAGTGTGGCAGTGGTAGTGAGGCTGGCCCAGGATTGGACATTGTTTTGTTCTGCTGTGCACGGGGTCGCTATGAGTCAGTTCCTACTCAATGGTACCTGACAACAACAACAACAACAACATCATTAACATTACCTACAAGTAAAAGTATGCTGGAGAATTCAAATATAATTACAGGGAGTTGTCAGAAATTCAAGCCTGCTTTAGAAAAGGACATGGAATGAGGGATATTATTGTTGATGTGAAATGGATCTTGGCTGAAAACAGAGACTACCAGAAATATACTTACTTGTGTTTTATTGACTATTTAAAAACATTAAACTGTGTGGATGTTAGCAAACTATGGATGTCATTGCAAAGAATTCGAAATCCAGGACACTTAATTGTGCTCTGTGAAACCTCTATGTAGACCTAAGAGCCAGTCATCCAAATAGAATAAGGGGATATTGCATGCTTTTAAATCAGAAAATGAGTGCATCTGGATTATGGTCTTGGTGAAGAATATTGAAAGTACCATGAACTTCCAGGAGAACAAACCAATCTGTCTTGGAGAAGTACAGTCAGAATGTTTCTTAGAAATGAGGATGAAAAGACTTTATTACAGTACTTTGGGCATTTTACCAGGAGGAATCATTGTCTGGAAAAAGACATCATGCTTATTAAAGTAGAAGATCAGCGAAAAAGAGGAAGACCCCCAATGAGATTGATTGGTTCTATGGCTGCAACAATAGGCTCAATCGTGGTAATGATTCTGAGGATAGTGCAGGACTGGGCAGTATTTTGTCCTGTTGTATATGTGGGGTTGCTATTAGTTGGAAATGATTTGATGTGGCCTAGCAACAATGTCAACATATCAAAACTCACCATAGTTCATTCTACATCATTTCTATGAAATACTTAGTTAAATACCCTATTACAAGTAGGCACTATGCTAGGCACTGGGGATAAAAAATGACCTATAGGTGTGCCCCAGGGGATTCATAATCTAGAAAGGCATTCTGATGAATAAATTAAGCTGTGAATTTAAATGGATTCCCCCATTGCCTGATCACCTTTAATTAAATGGAGTAAATCAGGGCACTCAGTCTACAAACTGAAGACCAGACCTTGGCCTATGAGTTCAACCAACAACCAAATCCCAGCCTGAAATAGCCAATTAAGCTTAGTCATATTATAGTGAGAAGCAATGTATGTAGATATGTTTATGTGTGTATTTACTTGCTTTAGATCTATTAATACATAAAGAAAGTGATGGATACATGTGGAAAGTGGTATTAATATTTAAAAGTCCTCATGGTTAGAGCTGAGAGTAAAGCATCCCACTGATATGAAGCGAGGGGACATGGACAAGGACACCCAAACTTGCAGATAGTACCCATTTGACCTAGCCTCGATGGCATGATGGTCAGAACTTGACTAGAGGAAGATAAAAAAAAAAAAAAAAGAAAACAATTTTTGGTAAAGGAAACAAGGGTAAATTGCTATAATTTTATGAACTTGACCTATATTCATGGAGATAATAGCTCAAAATACCAACAGAGAAGGAATGAGTCTTCACATCAAGTATCAATGCTATCTCCTATGTATATAGGGTAAATAGGGAAGGCAACTTAGACATTGGCTACCTAAAATAAGAGAACAATAAAGGCACGAACAATAAAGGCACAAGGTGTGTGGGGGGAAGATAGAGTCCCCACTGAATAGTTTTCATCTTCTCTCGATGGTTCTGGTAAAAAGAGATGGTGATAAGATTCTTGTGATTCAATTGTGAGTAATTTTATCATGACTAATTGCAACTGTCACAGTTGTAAAGGTAGCCATTTTGTAAAAAAAAAAAAACTGAGGAGTAGTTAATCTTACAGTCCAGAAACAGAAGACCCTAGGACCATCTAGGGAGAAGAGCACAAGCGGAATGCTTATCCAGAGAAGCAGCTACACCAGATATGGAGACAGAGATAGGGACATGGAGAGAGGGAGCAGCTGAGGACTCTAGATTCATGCGAAGAGAGGGACTGAGCTCTGGTGGCCAGGAGGCAGGCTTGCAGAATGTGCCCTTTGGTTATTTAAATTCTTATATATTCCGGTGTGTTTAAAAAAAAAAAAAAAAAAAAAAAAGGAGTTAAAATGAATAGAGAAAAATACTGTTAATTGATAGTACATGGAGGGGATTATAATCATTGTAATGAAACAAAGTATATGGTTTGTTGAATGTAAAACTGATGATCTGCCCTATAAACTTTCATTCAATTCACACTAAAAACTTAAAAAATAAATAAATAAACATCCTTATAGTTTATTATATATTCTCCACTTTCAAAAATAAAATCCAATAGCATGCTTTTTTTACTTTTTACATCTGTATTGCAGAACCAGAAGTATTATATGACAAAGACAGTTGTTGTTGTTGTTGTGGCTGCTGCTGTTGTTGTTAGGTGCCATCTAGTTTGTACCAACTCCTAGTGACCTTATGCACAGCAGAACGAAATACTGCCCTTTCCTGGGCCAACCTCACTATCGTTGCCACATTTGTGCCCACTGATGCTGCCTAGCAGAAATAATCTTCTGAAGGAATAGTTTAGAGAAGCTGCTGTTTCCAATGACCAACACCACCCATCTCTTGACATTGTTGGTCTTCCTCTCATAGTATGTGCAATGTTGCAAGAGTGCTTTGCTAAATTCTGGAAAAAATCAGATTTTGACTCAAGAGAAAATATGATAGATTGAACTCTTTATTTACTTCTCATCCCCTCTACCTCATTTCTGAGGCTTAAGAAAGTTATTGTAAGAAAGGTCTGAAAATCTATTTCCAGAAACCACCAATAAGAATCCTATGAATCACAATGGTCTAATCACATTGTACAGGGATCACCAAGAGTCTGGGGTCGACTGGATAGCAGCTGACAGCAACAACATGGTTAGTAGGGTGTTTCCTTAAACCTGGAAGCTATTCTTCCTACTTTTTCCACTCAGAAAAAAAAAAAAAAATCATTATTAGTTGCTGTTCAGTTTCATCATAAAACAAAAGTAGCAAGACCAGTTTGGTTTAAAATCCACATTGAAGAAAGGGGATTTTTCCTCTATCTCCTTTGAGGTCTTCCCTTCTTGGACTGAGACCCACTTATACTCACACAATGCCTGAAACTCTATATCATTGACATCCCTTAGACAAAGATGCTGAGCCAGTAACTATAATGAATTGTTATCTGGAAAAATGAAGCATAACTCCAATTAGTCCACATTGTCCAGAGAGCCTTGAAGGACATACCTAGAAAGAAGAAAATAGAGAAGGGCCAGGCACATTGACTGAGAATCTAGTGGAGCTATGTGGCAAAGGACAGCATGAGGAGGACAAGATGTTAACAATAAACTTTGGTTTTGTCACACTTTCTCCAAAGCCAGCCCTCCTTATTGTAAGAAACTAATTTGAAGTAAATAATTAATTATTCCATACAAAATCATCAAATCTTAATTATTTTCAAAAGTCAAAGTGGATTTTTAAAGTCCCATGATACAAAGTACTCTTTCACTTTATTCAATCCCCTAGTAAAAGCAGACTTGCACTTCACACTATTGTTGCTAAATGCCATCGAGTTAGTTCCGACTCATAGCAACCTAGTATAGAATTTCCAAGCAGTGGCTGGTGAGTTTGAGCCATCGATATTGCCATTCAAACTGACTTTACAGTCCAGTGCATTATTGTGCAGTGCCACATCAGGACTCAAGCCTAATTTATTGGCATTTGAACTGTGTTAATTTACTAGTATGTGATTGTGCATATTACACTGAAACCCCAATACTGAGGAGCATTGCTAATGAAGTAATTCCTCCCTAATTGTTCCTTTTTGGTTGCATACCTCTGTGCAGTAAAAGCACATTTCCAATGCAAACTTGGAAGAGATAACATCAGAGTTGTATTCTTTTAACATACTTTTTCATTCTGTATGCTGAGCAAAGAATCTGAAAAACTGGATTATACGAGTAAGAATGTGGCATCAGGATTGGAGGAAAACTTGTTAGCAAACTGCAATATGTAGATGATATATCCTTGCTTGCTGAAAGTGAAAAAATTTTTAAATTGATGAAGTTCAAAGACCACAGCCTTCAGTATGGGTTCAATGTAAAGAAAACAAAAATCCTAACAATTGGACCAATAAATAACATTACAATAAATGGAGAAAAGGTGGAAGTAAGATTTCATTTTGCTTGGATCCACTATCAACACCCAAGTCAAGGTATTTTCAGTTGCCTCATATGCATGTAAAAGTTATACAACGAATAAGGAAAATCATAGAAGAATTGATGCATTTGAGTTATGATGTTGGGGAAGAATATTAAAAGCCTCATGGACTGCTAAAAGAACAAACAGATCTGTGTTGGAAGTAATGCCAGAATGCTCCTTAGAAGCGAGACTTTGTGTCTCATATTTCAGACATATCATCAGCAGGTAGAAGGATATCATGCTTGGTAAAATGGAGGGTCAGCAAAAAAGAGGAAGGTCTCCAATGAAATTAATTGATACCATGGCGGCAGCAATGGGCTCAAGTTTAACAAGAATTTTGAGGATGGTGCAGGACCAGGCAGTACTTCATTCTGTTGTGTATAAGATAGCTATGAGTTGGAACTGACTCGACAATACCTAACAACCTTTTGAATGAAAATCAATTTCTTCTACGAATTAAGGTCATTGGAATGGTCTGAGATATCTTATCAGTGAGAAAGCTCAGAGCAGATGTAGGAGGAAGGAGAAAGAAATAAGTGACAGTCTTCAACATCTATTATTTAATGACAAGCAGCTTGATCTTCCTAAATAGAGCCTTTGAATAAACTACTTATTCATGAAGTTGATGGGATTAATGCTATCTAAAATGAAAGCCTCCCATTTTGATATGGTTTTCATGAGCAGATATATCTAAGAGCATAGGAAGGTTGTTGTTGTTGTTGTTGTTGTTGTTAGGTGCCATCGAGTCGGCACCGACTCATAGCGACTTTATGCACAACAGAACAAAACAATGTCCAATCCTGGGCCAACCTCACTATTGTTGCCACACCTGAGTCCATCAATGCTGCCACCTGACCAATCCATCTCATTAGGGGGTCTTCTTTTTTTTCTCTGACCCTCCATCTTACCAAACATGATATCCTTCTCCAGTGACTGTTCCCTCATAAAGTATGAGAGACAAAGTTTGGCCATCTTGGCCTCTAAGGAGCACTCTGGCTGAACTTCTTCCAAAACAAATCTATTGGTTCTTTTGGCAGTCCATGGCACTTTCAGTATTCTCCTCTAACACCATAACTCAAAAGCATCAATTCTTCTACAGTCTTCCTTATTCACTGTCCAGCTTTCGCATGCATATGAGATTACTGAAAATACCATGACTTGAGTCAGGTGCATCTTAGTCCTCAAGCTGACATCTTTGCTCTTCAACACTTTTAAAAGGTCTTGTGCAGCAGATTTGCCTAATGTAGTATGTTATCTGATCTCTTGACTGCTGCTTCTATGAGTGTTGATAGTTAATCCAAGAAAAATGAAGTCCTTGACAACTTCAATCTTTTCTCCGTTGATGAGAATGTTGTTTATTGTTCCAGTGGTGAGGATTTTTGTTTTCTTGACATTGAGATGTAATCCATACTGAAAGCTGTGCTCTTTAATCTTCATCAGTAAATGTTTTAAGTCCTCTTCACTTTCAGGAAGCAAGGTTGTATCATCTGCATATTGCAGGATGTTAATGAGTCTTCCTCAAATCCTGACGCCACGTTTTTCTTCATAGAACCCAGCTTCTCGTATTATGTGCTCAGCATACAAGGCTGACTAAGTATGATGAAAGAATACAACCTTGTCACACACCTTTCTTAATTTTAAAACATTCAGTGTTCCCATGTTCTGTTCTAACAACTGCTTCTTGGTCCAGGTATAGAATCCTCATGAGCGCAATTAAATGTTCCGGAATAATTAAGTGTTCCGGAATACTCATACTTCGCAATGTTGTCCATAGCTTGTCATGATCCACACAATCGAAAGCCTTTGTGTAGGAAGGTAGGGACAGAGAAATATCAGAATATATCCATCAAAATTAAAGATGGAACAGCATTCACAACTCTTAGGGATACAAGTTGAAGTCAGTCCTAATTCCCAGCTTGTCACAGCAGCATTCCACAGCATATATCCCATCACTAAGTGACCCTCCCAAGCACAGTCTACAGCTTGCTCTGTGCCCTTTAATAAGTCACTTTTTGCATCTGAGTCTCAGTTCTCATTGGTACTAAGAGAAGTTTAAACTAAGAGACTCCTGCCATCCATCACCTTCTATCGTGCACTGGAATTCAATCCATGGAATTATCTTGGTTCCCCTCTAGTGGCCAGCTTTTTTCTTTATGATACCACTTCTTTACAAGACCTCAGAGAAGCATACTCTGGTATGGCACTATCGGATAAGCACTTGCCTACAATGTTGGTTTGCACAACAAGGTCAGCAGTTCAAAATCTACCAGCCACTACTTGGAAACCCTATACAGGGTCACTATGAGTCAGAACTGTCTCAGCAGCACTTAAAAACAACAACAACTGGTATTTAGAGGATAAGAGGCCAGAGATTCTGTTAAACATCCTATAGGATAGTTCCCTGCAATAAAGAATTATCCAGTCCCAAACATCAAGAATATCAAGGTTGAGAAACTCACCTAGATCCACAACTCACTAGAATCAACTGTGTCCCTCTTTCCAGCTCCACATTCATGAGGTCACTCTAGTAGCCTGAAACCATCCCTGCCTGGAGCAGTTATACTTCAGAAATTGGTTCCAATCCATAGCAACTCTGTGTTGGGTTTCCAAGGAGCGGCTGGTGAGCTTGAACCGCCAACCTTGCTGTTCAAACTGACCTTGCAGTCCAGCATTGTTGTTATTGTTACGTGCTCTCAAATCAGTTCCAACTCATAGCAACCCTGTATAAGGTTTCTGAGCAATCCCCCATAACCAGTCATTATTTTACCTATGGACAAGAAGTCTGATCTCATAGCATCACCATGACAACAACAACAAAGAGGAAGGGAACAGTACAAGGGAAAGTCTGGCAGATCTTTGAAGACACTCCAGTCTAGTTATTTTGTTTAGCTGCTCATCTATATCCTGCCTTCTTCCAAAGACCATTTGAAGTAACAATTTAGGAAATAAGCAACAGGCTTGTTTATAAAACTACTCAGAGGAAAGGCATCCTGCAATAATAATAGTTCAATACATTTACTTTTTAAAGCTTGACATATAAAAATACGAAAGAGCACACAACACATGTAAGTCTGAGGAGAAAGCAAGTTGGTCTTTCTGCACCTGGAAAGCTAGTCCAGAGACAAATTTCCTGAAGGCTTCTGGAAATTGACAAAACCAGTTTCCACTAGGCCTCCCAGGAAGAACTAAAGAGTCTCATGGCCTCTTCTTGCCTTCCAGAGCAAGATAGATACCTTACAGAAACTCAAGCCATATTGGAGGGAAGCCCTTTCCCAAGTTTGCTCTTTAGTGTGGTCTTGATATTTGCCTTTGGTTGCTATGGCAAAATCTGGCATTGGAATTTTTCTGGAAACAAATAGGAAATAGTTGTGGGGGGAGGTTCAAGACCCTATGCAAGGTTTTGTTATAAACACTCACAGTAAAATCAAGCACTGATTCATTAAGCCCAAAACAAACAAACAACATTTTTAATCCTCATTCAAAAAACTCTAATGTGGCTCCAGAGGTGACCATCAAGAAAGCTATTTGTGCTTATAGACAAGGTCACCAGTAAAATTAGCTAACAGGGTGGAGTCCTGGCCAGTCACCACACACTGACTCTGAATGTGTTTGATTTCTGGAGCTAGAAGTGCTAACTCCACACAACAGAAATTTTCCATTTACAAGAGTTGATTATTTTGTCAAGCTTCATTGAAGAGGATGCCAAGGCTGCAGCCTTTCAAATTATGGCACCAACAGTCTGGAAAACCTTACTAGAGCAGACAGGGCTGTGACATACCTCGAATCCAGATGTGCCCAGATGTCTCTTTGTTTCTGTCTTTCTTCCATTAAGGAGACCCTGGGCGGTACAAAGTTAACATGCTTGGCTGCTAATGGATCTGAGCTCAAAGACATGTTGAAAGAAAGGACTGGTGATCTACTGAAAAATCAGCCATAAAAACCCCGATGGCGCACAGTTTTACTCTGACGCATGGGGTCACCATGAGTCAGAGTCAATAGCAACTGTTTTTGTTTTGTTTTCCTCTAAGGTCTTATATCAGATATTTTGATCCTGAATCTCCCCTTTTCACCTAAGCCTAAATTAATTTCTCAGTTCACACTCACTGACATATCTTCTAGGACCAGATTTCTAGGGGGAAGAAACAGTGGGCACTCCTTGGAGTAATCTAAAGAGGGTGTGAAAGCACTCTCCACCCTGCACTGGCTGGTTTGTGTGATGGGGTGACCGTAACAGAAAAGGCTGCTGCCCAAATGGAGAGGCTACTTGATGATAGATCAGAGAGATTCAACATAGTCACCCTGAAAATTGCCAGCTGAACTCAACTGACTTTCCCCATCCTATCTTCCACGGCTCCCCAATGAACCTTCCCTTCTCTAGTCAGACTCATGTTTCAACTATCTCTTGCCTCAAAAATAGTGTTAGAAATATGTTACCAGAAACAGCAATTGTTATTTATCAGAATTCCTCTAAGAGAAAAAATAGAATTTATGTGAAAGAAATACTTTGATAAAGATATTTGAGGAGAAGAGACAAGATCTCAAGGGTATGCTCAAGAAGTAAACAAGAGGCATTAAACTACTATTTCATAAAATAAAGGAAAGGAAAAAGGAACAGGCAACAGGAGGTTCAGTCTGTGTTGGAGGGGATCTAAAAAAGTAATGAAAACTGCCAACAAAATAGTCCGGGCCCAGATGACTTTTATGGTGAATTATATTCAAACTCACCAGCTGCTCCTTGGAAACCCTGAATAGGGTCACTACAAGTCTAAATCAATTCCACGGCACTTAACAGCAACACCTTCAAACATTCAAAGAAGAGCTGATGCCAATTCTACTCAAACTATTACAGAACATAGAAAAGGATAGAAAAGTTCCAAATACATTTTATGAAACAATCATGACCCTCATACCAAAAACCTGGTAAAGTAATCACTAAAAAAAAATTATAAGTCAATATCCCTCATGAACATGTTGTTGCTGTTGTTGAGTGCTATCAAGTCGGTTCCGACTCATAACGACCTTGTATAGAGTTTCAAAGAAGTGGCTGGTGAGTTTGATCTGCCTACCTTGTGATTCAAACTGACTTTGTAGTCCAGTGCTTTATCCCACAGAGCCACACCAGGACTCCCTCTTGAACATAGATGCAAAAATTGTCAACAAAATCCTAACCAATAGAATTCAACAACATATCAAAAAAAATAATATATCATAATCAAGTGGGATTCATATCAGGGATGCAAGAATAGTACAGTATTAGAAAATCAATGTAATCCACCATAAATAAAACAAAGGAAAAGAGCCACATGATCACATCGATTGACACAGAAAAAGCATTTGACAAAATCTAACATCGATTCTTGATAAAAACATCCAACAAAATAAGAGTAGAAGGGACATTCCTAAATATAATTAAGGTCAGATATACAAATCCAGTTTGTAGGGTCGCTAGGAGTAGGAACCATTTCAATGGCACTTAACAACAATAACAATGTACAAATTCAACCGGCAACATTACTCTCAACAGAAAGTAACTGAAATCATTCCCTTTGCAAACAATCACAGGACAAGGATGCCCTTGATAACCACTTCTATTCAATATTGTGGACTCTTGGTGTGGTACTGTAGGATAAGCACTGGACTGCTAACCACAAGATTGCTGGTTCAAACCCACCAACCTCTACTTGGAAATCCTATACAAGGCTGCTATGAATTGGAAACCTACTCAAAGGCACAGAAACCCTATACAGAGAAGCTATAAGTCAGATCTGACTTGACGGCACTTAACCACTACTACCACCATTCAGCAATGTGCTGGATGTCTTAATCAAAGCCATAAGGCAAGACCACCATTCATCTGTCAGTTTGTCATACTGCGGTGGCTTGCATGTTGCTGTAATTCTGAAAGCTATGCCACTGGTATTTTCAATACCAGCAGGGTCACCCATGGTGGACAGGTTTCAGCTGCTTTGCAAACGAAGACAGACTGCTTCTGTATTTTTTTTTTCCCAACCTTTCCATGAATTTTATAAAACCTCCTTGTATATGGAAACTCACTGCCTCACAAAGAAGGCCCAAGAGGGAGAAAAGTGCCAACAGGCAGAAAAAGTAACATGGGAGTGGGATGGCAGTGTGTACCTATTGTAGGAGAAGCTTCCTGAATGGTGGTCAGTGAGTCGGACCACAGCTCCCTCGCCTCAGGGGCCTGCAGCCAGGCCATGGCCATGTGTCTTCAGCCAGTGACCACCATTTACATAACCCCTTCCCCCGATTGAGCTTTGTGTAAATAACAACTCTGCAACTCACTTTAAGGAGGGGAGGGAAACTGAAAATCACAAAAATATATTAAAACAGCCACAGCTGTCATCATCTTCTTCCTCAGCACTGGCCTTCCCTTCCAGAGCCCCTGCCTGTCACCCATCACAGACTTTGAGAGGAAAAGATGCCCAGGGCAGGGAAAGTGAAGTTCCCTGGTTATGGCTCAGGATCAAGGCCGCCCCTACATCCCGGGAGTGGATGGTGGCTTACAGGCTCTACAGGCTCGATGTGGTGTCCACTGGAAGGACCGAGGTTTAGGGGGGTCAGGCAGGATGCAGCAGACAGTTGGGTCTTGGCACAAAGACAGAAGAGAAATGAACAGAGTGAAGACAGGGAGACTGAAGACATTAAAGCAATTGAGGGAGGCACAGAGATGTGGGGTGAGAGAAGACAGTATGGTGGGGTACAAGAGTCCCTCTAGTGAGACACCCATGGCAGACAGGGAACAGAGTAGCCGGTGTCTGAGGCAGCAGGTGTAGCTGAGGGGAAGAAGGGGTGTAAAGGGACACTCACCATGGGGAAGGCAGAAAACTGGGTTCTGCCAAGGCCACATCTAGAAAGGAGAGAACAGAGAAGCCTGAGAGAAGGGAAGGTTCCGGTGTGGGCAAGGCCAGACCATGGCAATCATCCCAGACTAAGAAACTTCTGGGGTGAATTCCTAGAATGATCAGGCCCAGCTTGAATGCCTGAGGGAGACAAGCAGTGCCATCAAGAAGTTGGCAAAGTGGGCTGAGTGAGCCTTGCGGAAGACTGTCGGAGCCAGGAATAACAGTAGAATACTGTCAGATAGCACCAGAATATTGACTATTGAAACCTGAGGAAGAGCACCAGAATATTGTCAGATATAGTGCCAGAAGATGAGCCCCTCAAAAAGTAACTAGAAAACACTCAAAATGTAACTGGGGAAGAAATGCCTCCTCAAAGTAGACTTGACCTCTATGATGCGAATAGAGCCTTCAGGACCTTCATTTGCTGATGGGGCACAACTCAAAATGAGAATAAAACAACTGAAAACACCCAATAATAATCAGAACTTGGACTGGACCAACCATAAATCTAGCAAATTTAATTGGAAGGTGTCAGAAGTGCAATGGGGTGCAAAGGATCTATATCTTAGTCATTGCTGTTAGTTGTTGTTAGGTGCCATCAAGTCGGTACCGACACATAATGCCCTTATGCACAGCAGAATGAAATACTGTCTGATCCTGGGCCAGCCTCATTATTGTTGCCACGCTTGAGCCCATTGATGCTGCTACTTGGCCAATCCATCTCATTGACGGTCTTCCTCTTTTTCTTTGACCCGCCACCTTACCAAGCATGATAACCTTCTCCAGCGACTATTCCCTCCTGACAATATGAGAGACAAAGTTTGGCCACCCTGGACTCCAAGGAGCACTCTGGTCGCAATTCTTCCAACAGATATCTGTTGATTCTTTTGGCAGTCCATGACACTTTCAATATTCTCCTCCAACACCATAACTCAAAAACATCAATTCTTCTATGGTCTTCCTTATTTACTCTGCAGCTTTCACATGTATATGAGGTTATTGAAAACACCATGGCTTGGGTTAGGCACACCTTAGTCCTCAAACTGACATCTTTGTTCTTCAACACTTTAAAAAGGTCTTGTGCAGCAGATTTGCCTAATGCAATACGTCATTTGATTTCTTGACTGTTGC
>NW_006408811.1:227846-239742 GCF_000296735.1 Chrysochloris asiatica | reverse complement strand
TGGACTTGTTTTCATTTTCTTCAGCTTCAGTTTGAATTTACATATGAGCAATTGATGGTCTGTTCCAAAATCTGTCCCTGGCCTTGTTTGGACTGATGATATGGAACTTCCTCATCGTCTCTTTCAACAGGTGTAGTCAATTTGATTTCTGTGTATTCCATCTCATGAGGTCCATATGTATAGTCATCTCTTATGCTATTTTAAAAAACTTATTTGAAATGAACAAATCATTGATTTTGTAGAATTCTATCATGCAATCTCCAGCATCATTTCTATCACCATGGCCATGCTTTCCATGATCTTTGCTCCCAACCTTTGCCTTCCAATCACCAGTAATGACTAATACAACTTGATTGCATGTTCGATCAATTTCAGATTGAAGATGTTGGTAAAATTCTATTTCATCCTTACTGGCTTTAGTGCTTGGTGTGTAAATTTGAATAATAGTGGTATTAACGAGGCTTCCCTGTGGGCACATGGATATTATCCTATCACAGACAGCATTGTAGTTCATGACTGATCTGGATATGTTCTTTTTGACTAAGAATGCAACACCATTCCTCTTCAATTTGTCATTCCTGGCATAGTAAACCATGTGGTTGTCAGATTCAAAATGGCTAATGCCAGTCCACTTCAGCTCACTAATGCCTAAGATATTGATGTTTATGCATTCCATTTCATTTTTAACAACTTCCAATTTTCCCAGATTCACATTTTGTGTATTCCACAATCTGATTTTTGATGGATGTTTACAGCTGTTTCTCTTCATTTTGAGTTGTGCCCAATCTGCAAATGAAGTTCCCCCGGGCTTTTCTACCACGGCCATTACTCCATTCGTGTCATCATAGTCAACTCTACTTTGAGGAAGCAGCTTTTCCCCAGTCGCATTTTAAGTGCCTTCCAACCTGAGGGGCTCGTTTTCCAGCATTTTATCTGACAGTGTTTCTCTACTATTTATAAGGTTTTCAGTGACTAAAGATTCAGAAGTAGTTCGTCACTCTTTCTTCCTAGTCTGTCTTCATCTGGAAGCTCATCTGAAACCTGCCCACCATGGGTGACCCTACTGGTATTTAAAATACCAGTGGCATAACTTCCAGAATCACAGCAACTCACAAGCCACCACAGTATGACAAAGTGACAGATGAGTTCTGGATTTTGCCCATAGAGCCCATACAAGTCAAGGCTTGAATTTTTTCTTCAGTTCCCTCAGCTTGAGAAATGCTGCGCATGCTCTTCCCTTTTGGTTTTCTAATTCCAGGTCTTTGCATATTTAATTATAATATTTGACTTTCTCTTCCTAAGCTGACCTTTGAAATTTTCAATTCAGCTCTTTTACCTCCTCGTTTCTTCCATTTACTTTAGTGTCTCTACACAGAAGAGTAAGTTTCAGTCTCTTCTCACATCCATTTTGGTCTTTTCTTTCTTTCTTGTCTTCTTAATGACCTTTTGCTATCTTCCTGTATAATGGTCTTGATGTCATCCCGCAACTCTTCTGGTCTTCCATGTTTAGTGTCTTAATTGTAACAAATCTGTTGTTGAGATGGTCTTTAAATTCAGGTAGGATATGTTTAAGGTCATATTTCAACTCTTGTTGACTTTTAAATTTTTTCTTAGACTTCAGCCTGAACTTGTATTAGTTTGCAGCACGATTCATTATGAGGAAGACCCCAAATAAGATAGCATGACACAGTGGCAGCAACAATGGGCTCAAATTAGCAATGGTTGTGAGGTTGGCACAGGATCAGGCAGTGTTTCATTCTATTGTACATATGGTCACTATGAGTTGGTACTGATTTAATGGTGCCTAAATTATAAATTGGGCTGCTAACTTCAAAGTTGGCAGTTCAAAACTACCAGCTGTTCCACAGGAATAAGATGAGGCTTTCTGCTCCCATAAACATTTGCAGCCTTGGAAACCCTGTGCAGGATCACTATGAGTCAGAACCAACTCCACAGTACTTAACAACAACAATAACAATAACCAGTCCTGGTGTGACATTGTGGGTTAATGTGCCAGACTGCAAAGCCATTTGAACTGCAAGGTTGGTGGTTCAAGATCACCAGTCACTCCTCCAAAACTCTACACAGGGTGGCTATGGTTCAGAATTGATTTGACAGCACTTAACAACAACAACAACAACAATAAGGCAAGAAAGAAAAAATTAAAGGCATCAAAATTGGCAAAGAGGAAATTAAACTCTATTTGCAGATGTTATGATTGTATATATATAAAATGCCAAAACTCAGCAAAAAAATTATTGGAACTCATTGAAAATTTCAGCAAAGTGGCAGGGTATAAGATCAGTACACAAAAACCAGTTGGATTCCTTTACAATAATGAAGAGACCTCTGAAAAGGAAATCAGGAGAACAATACCATTTACAATAGCCGCCCAAAAGATGAAACTTTGGAATAAATCTAATCAGAGTAACAAAATACCTATACAAAGATAACCACAAAACCCTACTATAAGACACCAAAAGAGATTTATAAAAATGGAAGAATATACCATGCTCGTGGACAGGAAGAGTTAACTTTGTGAAAATATCAATACTACTCAAAGCAATATATAGACATAATGTAATATCAATCCAGATTTCAACATCATTCTTTAAAGAGATGAAAAAAACTGATCACTCATTCATTTTATATCAAAAGGAAAGAGACTTCTGGGAGGCAAAGCATTACTTAAAGAAGAAGTAAGTTGGAGACCTCTCACTTTATGATCTCAAAATATGCCACACAGCCACAGTGGTCAAAACAGCCTGGTACTAGTACAATGGAAGATATATATATCAATAGAACAGAATTGAGAACCCAGAAGTAAATCCACCCACTTACAGTCAGCTAATCTTTGACAAAGAGACAAAACACATTTATGAGGGAAAAAATAGTCTCTTTAACAAATAGTACTTTAAAAAAACCTGGAAGTTCATTTGCAGAAAAATGAAACAAGACTTATATCTCATACCACATACAAAAGCAAACTCAATGTGAGATAACAACCTAGATATAAAATCTAGAACTATAAACATCATCAATGAAAAATTAGGGACAAACTGTGGGACTCTAATGCATCGCATAAATACTCTATCAAACAAAACTAAACCCACAAAAACAGCAATAGACAAAATAGATGACTGGAACCTCTTAAAAATTATGCTTTTATGTTCACCAAAAGAGTAAAAAGAGAGACCACAGATGGGAAAATTGTTTTGCAATGACATACCAGACTAAGGATTAATCTCTAAAATTTACGGAAAACTAAGCATTTCTATAAGAAAAACATAAATAATCCAATTTTAAAAATGGGTAGAAGACATGAACAGACATTTCATTAAAGGAAATATTCAACAAACATGAAGAAATATTCATGATTATTAGCCATTAGAGATATGAGTTTAAAAAGAAATGAAAAAGAGATTATCTGACTCCAGCATTAATAGCAAAGGTCAATAAAACAGAAAACGACAAATGCTGGCAAGGGTGTGGAGGAACTGGTACCTAATACATTGCTGGTGTGACTGCAAAATGGAACATCTACTTTGGAAAACAGCATGGCACTTCCTCAAAAAGTTGGAAGTAGCAATACCCTTCAACCAGCAATCCCTTTACTTGGTATATAGCCACAAGTAATAAGACCCACATCACAAACAGATACATGAATATCCATGTACATTACAGAATTATTTACAATAGCAAAAATATGGAGGCAGCCTAAATTCCCATCAACGTAAGAATGGATAAACAAACTTTGGTACATACATCCATACAACGGGATATTATGCAATGTTGAAGAATAGCAATGAATTTGTGAAACACCTATAACATGGATGAACCTGTAGGATATTATGCTAAATGAAATTGTTGTTGTTATGTGCCGTGGAGTTGGTTGTAACTCATAGCGACCCAGTACAGGGTTTCTGAGGCTGTAAATCTTTATGGGAGCAGAAAGTCTCATAAAAGGGCAAATATTCTATGAGATCACTATTGTAAAAACTCAAGAAAAGATTTTCATACTAAAAGAAACATTCTTTGATGGCTACAAGGTTTGGGAGAGTAATTCACTGGCTAGAGGCTTGTTGTTAAGTGCCATCGAGTCAGTTCCGACCCATAGCGAGCCTGTATAGGGATTCCAAGGAGTGACTGGTGAGCTTGAACCACCAACTTTGCAGTTCAAATGGCTTTGCAGTCTAGCACATTAACCCACAGCGCCACACCAGGACTAGAGGGCAGACACATGTTAAGTGGGGTGGCAGGGAAGGCAATATACAACAGGAGGGAGGTTGGCAGAAGAACAATGAAGACAAAGGGAAAAATGCAAGGGCTAAAGGGGATAGAGGTAAATTCTGTTATATATACAATCCTGGAAAAACAGTGTCCTATAATGAGATAGAAATACATGGACAGATACACTGGCTGAATGGGTATGGGAGGGAGAGTACATAAGGGTTTGACAAAGGATATCTATATAAGGGTATTTATTTACCTTTGGTACAAACACACCTATGAATGTGGTGGAACATACAAGAGGCAAAATGATGAAAACTTTTAGATGTTACCAAACACCTTGAGTCAATGAGTTACTGACCTGGGAGCTCAATACCATAGTCTCAGACGATAATATCGTCAATTGGCATAACATGGTCCCCCCAAAAAATGTTCTACATCTTACCTTTGTAAGTAGCTATCAGGATCTTAAAAACTTATGAGTGGTCATCTAAGGTGCAACTTTGATAAGGAAGAAAGAAGAGTGTTGAAAATTGAAGATGTTTGCCATCAGTCCAATCAACTAATGGAACTTCAGTCTCCATGACTCGGACACTAGAAGAATTAGATGATGCCCAGCTACCACTACCAACTACTGTAAAAGGGATCATATTAGAAGTTTCCCAACAGAGTGGGAGATGATGTGGAATTACAAAAAATAAAAAAACTGGCATACTGGTCAGGAAGAGACTGGAGAAACCTGAAACTATGACCCTTGGCCACCCTTCAGGTCTGGAACAGAACTCATCCTCATGGCTCAATTTTCAACCAAATGTAGATAGTGGGAACAGCAACACTATGATGGTATGCTCACCATGGAGTGGCTAACAATTCAAAATCAAAAGGGCAACATTTACCTAAGGACAAACTTCAAAGAGGTTGGGAAAGAGAACCACAAAGAGGAAGTGAAATAACTCTTACTACATGGCTGGCAATCACTGAGATGACAATCTATATGATATGTTGAATGTAAAACTGATGATCTGCTCTGTAAACCCTCACTCAGTTTGCAATAAAAAGTTTAGAAAGAAAAAGAAAAGATAATGGAAATAAGACTAAATACTTCCTAATGTTATGATGTACCTGGCATTGTTTTTAGCTCTTTATATATGCATCAACTCATTTAAGTTTGTTTGTTTTTTAAACTTTTTATTGGGAATTGAGTGAGGGTTTACAGAGCAGATCATCAGTTTTACATTCAACAAATCATATACTTGGCTTCATTACATTGATTGCAATCCCCTAGGTTTACCACCGATGGTGGTTCAAGTTCACCAGCGGCTCCTTGGAAACTGTATACAGAGTCATTATGGATCAGAATCGACTTGACAGCACTTAACAACAACAACTGTTAACTCTTGGTAAACCTAGGGGATGCAATCAATGTAATGAACCCAAGCATATGATTTGTTAAATGCATTTACCTCTATTCACTTTAAATTACATTCCCCTGTGTCTCCCACTATCTTCATTTTCCTCTTTCTCATTGTATGTTGGCTGCCCTGTCACTCATGTTGACATGTGTCTAGCCTCTACCCCATGAATAATTTTCCCTCCCCCACACCCATAACCATCACAGATTGGTTGTGTATGTGTGTTTTGCTTTTTTACTTTCAACCAATTATACGTTTTGTTTCATTTCATTGATTATACTTCCCTCCCTGTAATACCAGTTACCTGCTTCCACCATGTGTCTTTCCTTCTACATCTTATTTTTCACAAATGAACAAAGCAAAAATGTTTGATGTACACATACAAAACAAAAAATATATATTCATTTAAAAGTCCAAAGGGCACATTTTGCAAGTCAGTCTCCTGCCCACAGACACACAGCCTTTCTCAGTCCATGGGCATAGAGTCCTCAGCTGTTCTATCTCTCTATACCTTCATCTCTGCCACTGTCTCTGCTGATGCCACTTTTCTGAGTAGGATCTCATGTTCCACTCATGCTCTTCCTTCTTGATGGTCTTGGGGTCCTCTGTTCCTGAAATGAAAGATTATCAACTGATTTAACTCTTACATTGTTGTTGTTGTTGTTCAGTATTGTAGAGTCAGTTCCAACTCATAGCGATCCTGTATAGGGTTTCCAAGGAGTGGCTGGTAAACTTGAACCCCTGACTTTGTGGTTCAAACTGACCTTGCAGTCTAGCACATTAGCCCATAGTGTCACACCAGGACTCCTGATGACCCTATAATAAATTCTAAAAATCCATCGTTATCAAGTCATTTCTGAGATTATTATTGCTCCATGAAGTTTTCTTGGATGTAATCCCTATGGAAGCAAATCACCAAACCTTTCTTCTTCAGCACCCCTGTATAGGTTCAAACTATCAACAGTTAGGCTAAAAACTGAGTATAAAATATGTCACCCAGGGACCTCACAACCCAACAAGTAGTAATAAATATTATCCCCAGTTTACAAATGGTGAAATGAAGGGCCAGAGAGTTCCCACAGCCCACAGACAATTGCCTAGAGAACAGCTGAGCTAATGATGCTCGTACTCTAGAATCTGCACTTTGAACCATTCTGCTCAGCTGTCTCTGTGGGTATGCCTATGGGTACAGTTGAGAGATTTACAAAGCAGATTACCCAAAATTCACCAATTTCAAGATGTGCCATTATTTTTTGTGCCACCATAAAAGGAAAAATGCTTCTAATTATTTATACTACAATACATCATTACAGTAAGACAATTCTGATTTAATATTTCAAATATAAAAAATGCATTTTAGAAATGATAAAATATTCTATTGAAGGAGATTATGAACCTATTTGCTGGTTGAAGCCTTCTCTTTCATCTCTCTCCTTTCAATTCTCCTGTAAAATCTACATTTCTCACTAATGCTTTTGTGGGTGTAGAGTCTTGGGGAAAGTGGTGTCTTAGTCTGGGTCCTCTAAAAAACAAAACAAAACAGTGAAGCTTATATAGATATATGTTGTTGTTGTTGTTAAGTGCCGTTGAGTCAGTTCCAACCCATAGCGACCCTGTAGGGTTTCCAAGAAGCAGCTGGTGGGCTTGAACTACCAACCTTGCAGTTCAAACGGCTTTGCAGTCTAGAGCAATAACCCACAGTGCCACACCAGGACTCCATAGATAGAGAGAGAGAGATACAACATTGATATATATCTAGCTGACATTGATATATATATATATATATATATATATATATATATATAAAACATTGATATGTATGTATATATTTTTTAATTAATATATGTATATATAAAGTAATTTACATAAATATTTCAAGTTTCCCCCATTCCCCCATTACTCTCCAGGGGCACCTGGAGACATTTACCTCATGGTGACAGCAGAAGGGAATGGGGATAGTTCACATATTCAGGTCGTTGTAGTATATTCCTCTAGTTTCCATCCTGAAAGACCTCGATGGCAGTCTGTGGCTTATCCAGGTCTGCTATGTACTTCCTTGGCTTGGCCAGGTCTATGTACTTCCTTGGCTTGGCCAGTTCTCTTGATGACAAATTTGATGTTTCAAATTTCAATGGAAATTTGAAACAAGTGGAATGAAGTTACTGAACCATTTCTTGGAAGAATTGTAACTAGAAATGAAACATTGTACTGGCTTTACCAGTACAATCTTGAAAACAAACCACAATCAAAGCAATGACTACCAAGTGGTAAAGTGGTCCAGTCAAAGAAAAACAGAGCAGACAAGAGCAAATGTGATGGCAGCAGATTAGGGAGATGCTCTCGTGTGGCAGTGTCAGATAAGTATGGACCACAAAGTTGATTTAAATAGCAGGTTGGCAGTTCAAACTCACCAGCCACTTCTTGGAAACCCTATACAGGGTTGCTATGAGTCAAAACTGACTCAATAGTGCTTAACAACAACAACAAGGCATTTAGCTTGTTGGCTTTCTGAAAGGTCAAGGAATGATAACTTCTGCTTATTATGAGAGAGTTTTGAGAAGGTTAGCCAAATCTTTAGCAGAAAAATGCCTGGGAAACCTTAATTGGACAGACTTTCTCCTTCAAGACAATACTCCTGCTCCTTTCTCTCATCAAACAAGAGAAACTGAAAATCAGTTTCTATGGTAAATCATCAAGAATCTACTTTACATACCTGATTTGGCGCTTTCTGTCTTCTTTTTGTTTCCCAACCTTATAAATTCTATAAAGAGCAACATTTTTTTCTTCAGTCAATAGTGAAAAAAAAATTACATTGACGTGATTAAATTCCCAGGATTCTCAAATCATCAATTATAAAAGTATATTGAAGCTGATCCACCACTTCTGTGTCAGTTTTTCACCCTGTGGTGATTGTGTGCTGCTGTGATGCTAGCAGCTATGCCACTGGTGTTTTGAATATAGGCCGGGTCATCTCTGGTGGGCAGGTTTTGGTGGAGATTCCATACTAAGACAGACAATAAAGAAGGAGAAACTTACTATTTCCTAATATTTAGCCACCTTATGAAAACCTTATGAATAGCAATGAAACACTGTCAGACAACACCAGAATATTGAATATTGAAACATGATGAATGGCACCAGAATATTTTCAGATATAATGCCAGAAGATGAGCCCCTCAGGTTGGAAGACACTCAAAGTACAACTGGGGAAGAGCTGCCTCCTCAAAGTAGAGTTGACCTTGATGATACAAATGGCATAAAGCCTTCAGGACCTTCATTTTCTGATGAGACACAACTCAAAATGAAGAGAAAAAGATGCAGCCATCCATTAATAATCAGAACATGGAATGTAGAAAGTATGACCCTAGGAAGATTGGAAATTGTCAAAAGTTAAATGGCGGAGGTCCCTGGGACCATCAAGGTTGAAGAGCAGAGTGTGAGACCCTACCCAGAGATACAGTGATGCCAAACATGGAGGCAGAAACAATGACATGGAGAGATGGAGTGGCTGGGAACTCTAGACTCAGAGAGGGAGAGGGGCTGTGTGCTGATGACCTGGGGGCAGGCTTGTAGGGTATACCCTTTGGTTGGTTGATGATACATGGAGGGGATTGTAACCATGGCAATGAAACAATATACGATAGAATGAATATAAAGCTAATGTTCTCCCGTGTAAACTATTACATAATTCACAATAAAAAATTTTTAATAAAATAAAATAATATTCTAAGTATTATTAAGAAAAGGGAAATTACTTTTCACTTTGAAGGTATTCACTAGCACAAAAATAAAAATAATAAGTAATCTGGCTCTCCTGAGAGAATGCCAACTATCACCTGCAGTTTCCCACGGGGCTCCAGGTATGACAAGCCTCTCTTCTACCCTAACTTCTGACTCTGTGTCAAGAGACTTCTAAGAAGGCCATCTCTTCAGGCTATTAGAAACAATCGAGGGCCTTGTTAAACACTGACCTTTCCCAGTTAGTTCAGTCACTCAGAATCAGCTGATTTCCATAAAAAGTGAAACTATCATGTGATTTAAGAAAAAAAAAAAAATTAAACAAGAAACTTAATGTATAAAAGATACTTAAATTGGTAGCACCATGTTTCATAGCAAATGTGATGGTGTCTCCATTCACACCCAAACTAGAGACCTGTCCTTAGGGGAGGTGTTTGTTAGAAATTTCAGATATCACCAACGGGTTATAGATTATAGCAATAATTTGATTTTTAAATTTTGTATCAAGTTTGACAATATTATAATATAGTTAAACAATTTTTATTTATCTTTTAAAATGTTCCATGTTATTATTATTACAAAAGCTTGCCAGACAATTCATTAAGTGTATAATTAATTACTGAAAAATTAGAAGTTTACTCAGTGATAATCTTCTAATAAAAAAAAAAAAAAGTTAAATGGAACACATAAACATTGATATTCTAGTTGAAATGGATTGGTATTGGCCATTTTGATCTGACAACCACGTGGTTCATTATGCCAGAAATGAAAAATTTAGTAGGAATTGTGTCACATTTATCATCAAAAACATTTCAAGATCTATCTTAAAGTATATATAATGTGTCTGTGTTAGGATAATATCCATAGGCCTATAAACAAAACCAGTTAATATCACTATTATTTAAATTTACTCACCAACGACTAAAGTCAGTGATGCTAAAACTGAAGAATTCTTCCAACTTCTTCAGTCTGAAACTGATCAAACATGCAATCAAGATATATTGATAATTACTGGTTACTGGAATGTAAAGGGTGGGAAAAATGAGGATCAGTAGTTGGAAAATATGGCCTTAGTGAAAAAAAATGAAGCTGGAGATTGCATGATAGAATTTTGCAGACCAATGACTTCTTCATTGTAAATACCTTCTTAAAATAACATATAAAATGATTATTCACATTGACATTACCAGATGGAATACACAGAAACCAAACTAACTACATCTGTGGAAAGAGATGGTAGAAAAGCTCCATATCATCACCTAAAACAAAGCCAGGGGCAGACTGTCAAACAGATTATCAGTTGCTCATGTGCAAGTTCAGGCTGGAGCTGAAGAAAATTAAAACAAGTCCAAGAGATCCAAAATATAGTCTTGAACATATCCCACCTTACTTTAGAGATCATCTTAAGAATAGATCTGATGCATTAGAAAGTTAAAACCAAAAAAAAAAAAAAAAAAGAGTTGTGGGATAACATCAAGACCATCACACAAGAAGAAAGTATAATGTCATTAAGACAAGGAAGAAGGAAAAGACCAAAATGAATGTCAAAAGAGACTCTGAAACATGCTCCCCAGTGTAGAAATGCCAAAGCAAATGGAAGAAATGAGGAGGTAAAAGAGCTGAATAGAAATTTTCAAACAGCAACTCGAGAAGATAAAGTTAAATATTATAATGAAATGTGCAAAGACCTGGAACTAGAAAACAAAAAGTTAAGAACATGCTCAGCATTTCTCAAGCTGAAAGAACTGTATTAAAATTTTAAGCCTCAATTTGCAGTACTGAAGGATACTATGAGTCGGAACTGACTCAACAGCACTTAACAACAACCACAACAACACGGGCAAAATATTAAACGGTGCAGAAAATATCAAAATAAGATGGCAAGAATACAGAGTCACTGTACCAAAAAGAAATGGTCAAGCCTGGAGTGGCTAGGAGAACAGAAGATACTTCTTGAAAGAAAGACCTACAAGAAAAATATGAAACAACATAGGCAGACCGACTGTTACTACAAGAATAAGCAATTTGCTTGCCCAGAAAACATCAAGGCAAGTGGTCGGGTCCCCTCAGTGCAAACCCCCTTACACGACTAAGACTCAATGGGAATACATGCTCTGATTGGTGACCATGCTCGTCACTGATAAGGGTAAGTGTGGGAAAAACAGCAATGAAGTGACGAGATAAGCCCTACAATGTTCAATAGACTTCTGTGAACCCTGGTGAAGACCTGGTTGGCCAGTAGTGTGACAAGACCTGGGGACTTTTGGGCCCAGAGTCAGTGTCATAGCCACAGAGGACTAGAGTGGAGAGTGAAGCGTCCAGCTGATAAGAAGAGAGGGCATATGCATAAGAACACCCACACTTGCCGATAATAGCCACTTTTCCTGGCTTCAATGACTGGATGATCAGAGCTCAACCAGAAGTTAAAAAGAAGAAGAAGAAAAAAAAAAAAGTATTCTCATACAATTTGATGAACTTGACCTACACCTATGGAAGCAGTAGCTCAAAAGAGGGAA
>NW_006408811.1:224700-227421 GCF_000296735.1 Chrysochloris asiatica | reverse complement strand
TGAAGACCTGGGGTGTACGGGTGGTGGGCGGTGGGCAGGATTGCAGTGTATACCCTTTGGTTGGTTGATGATGCATGGAGGAGATTGTAACCATGGCAATGAGATGATATATGATAGAATGAATGTAAAATTAATGTTCTCCCATGTAAACTATCATATAATTCACAATAAAACATTTAAGAAAAAAAAAAAGAAAGAAAGAAATAGTCAATACCCAAATATTTCAAGAGGTAGAATATGATCAAGAGGCAATGGTACTGAAAGAAGAGGTCCAATGTACACTGAAGGCATTGGCAAAGAATAAAGCACAGAGAATTGATGGAATAAAAATGGAATTTTTCAACAAACTGATACATTGACCACAAAGAAATGGTTGATGTTCAACCTTTCAAGAGGTAGAATATGATCAAGTGCCAATGGTACTGAAGGAAGAAGCCCAATGTGCACTGAAGGCATAGGCAAAGAACAAGGCTCCAGGAATTCATGAAAGATTTCATTTCAACAAACTGCTACAATACTGGAGGCACTCACTCATCTATGCCAAGACATTTGGAAAACAGCTACCTGGCCAACCGATTAGAAGAGGTCCATATTTGTGACCATTCCAAAGAGAGGTGGCCCAAGAGAATGTGAAAGTCATTGGACGACATCATTAATATCACATGCAAGTAAAATTTGTTAAAGATAATTCAAAAATGGCTTTAACAATGCACTGACAGGGAACTACAAGAGGTTCAGACATTGACATGCAACAAAGGATATCATTGCTGTCACCAGATGGACCTTATGCTGAACGCATATAGTACGCAGATGTTCACCTGTGCTTTATTAACTATGGAAAGGCTTTTGATTGTGTGGATCATGACAAGCGATGGACAACACTGCAGAGAATGAATATTCAAGAACACTTGATTGTGCTCATTAGGAACCTGTACATAGACCAATAGCAGTCAGTCTAACACAACAAGGGACACTTAATGGTTTAAAATCAGGAAAAGTATCCACCAGTGTTGTATTCTTCCACCATATTTATTCATTTTGTTTGCTGAGTAAATAATTTGAGAAGCTGGATTATATGAAGAGCATGGCAACAATATTGGAGGAATATGATCAACCTTGCTTGTTGAAAGCAAAGAGGACTTAAAATACTCATGAAGCTCAAAGATGACAGCCTTCAGTATGGATTGCATCTCAATACTAAGAAACCAAAAATCCTCACAAATGGACCAATAAACAATATCATAATAAAAGGAAAAAAGATGGAAGTTGTCAAAGACCTCATCTTGCTTGGATCCACAATCAACACTCATTGAAGCAGCAATCAAGAAATTAATGTCTTGCACAAGGCAAATCAGCTGCACAAACCCTATTTAGAGTGTTCAAGAGCAACAATGTCAGTTTGAGAACTGAGGTACACCTAACCCAAGCTATCATATTTTCAATAGCGTCAAATGCATGTGAAATTTAGACAATGAATAAGGACGACCCCAGAATAATTGATGCATTTGGGTTATGGTGTTGGAGAATACTATTGACAGTGCCATGGAGTCCTAGTGTGGCACTGTAAGATAAACACTGGAACACAAGGTCTGTTTAAACTACAAGATCGGCATTTCAAACTCACCAGCTGATCCTCGTAAACTGTATAGAGGTTCACTATGAGTCCAAACTGACTTGAAGGTACTTAACAACAATAACAGATGGCCTGCCATATGAACAAACAAATCTGTCTTGGAAAAGGTACAGCCAGAAAGCTCCTTAGAAACCAGGATAGTGAGACTTCATCTCTCATACTTTGGACGTATTATCAGGAAGGACCAGTCTCTGGATAAGGACATTATGCTTGGTAAAGTGGAGGGCCAGAAAAAAGAGGAAGACCCCAATGAGATGGGTTGATACAGTGGCGGCAGCAATGGACTTAAGTGCAACAACAATTATGAGGATGGCACAGGACCAGGTAGTATTTCGTTCTGTTGTGCATAGAATTGCTAGAAATCAAAACTGATTCAACAGCACCTAACAACAGTAAAAATTTCATAGGAAATGAGAGTTTTAAAATGATTATATATTGAATATTATATTTTTAAATTACAGAATATCATTTGTTTGCTGTCCAAACCACAATTTTATAGAAGTAAATAATTATGTGTTATGTTGGGATGAAGGCTGGATTATGTTGTGGGAAGTACATTCTGCTTTGCAGAACTCCATAGGCAGTGGTTAGAGTCTTAGCATGGCACTGTAGACTAAACACTGGACCACAAATTCAATTTGAATCTCAAAGTCGGTGGTTTAAACCCACCAGCTGCTCCTCAGAAACCCCATACAGAGTCACTATGAATCAGAACTGACTGGAGGGCACTTAACAACAACAACAACAACACAGGCAGTGGTGGATGCTGTTGAGTCAGGTATGAAGTCAATGATAGTCAATAAGCTTCTTCAACGTGTTGACTCAACACCATCCAACTGCTGGGTTCTTTCCTCTTCCTTCTTTCCTTCTTGGTAGTCACTACTTATTTTCTCCAAATCTGACTCTTTTTCTTCTTGGCCCCTTGTGGTTGAGTGACTGGTGTTCAGATGCTGTGACTCATTTAGGGTAGTAAGATGTGAATGAAGGTTAAATATGTTACTGTTGTTGTTGTTGTTGTTGTCAGGTGCCATCGAGTCGGAACCGACTCATAGCGACCCCATGCACAGCAGAACGAAACAATGTCCGAT
>NW_006408811.1:205164-223243 GCF_000296735.1 Chrysochloris asiatica | reverse complement strand
TATCATTGGCTCTTGTTCATATGGTATCTCTTGAAATGGTTGAACATTAACCATTTCCTTTTGGTACATGTTACTGTTAGGGCAAGTATTTAATTGTTGGAGCAAGGTTGTGCAGGACTTTCTTTTCCTTTGCCTCCTGCCTGATAACATGTGAGTAGATGACCAGTCCCTCCATCTGGGTCCTAGAAGTAGTAGACAGTCTCTGACACATCTATCTCCCAACCCTGTGGATAGTTGCTGTTGGTATAATTGTTGGTATAGTTGTTGTTAGACGCTGATGAGTTGGTTATGACTCCCAGTGACACTATGTACAACAGACTCAAACCCTACCTATCCTGCCCATATGTTGATATGCTGTTGTTGTTAGGTGTCTCGAGTTGGTTCTGACTCATAATGTCCCTATGTATATACAACAGAATGAAACACGGTTTGGTCATGCACAATTCCCACAATTTTTGCTATGTTTGAACCTATTGTTGTAGCCACTATGTCAGTCCATCTCATTGAGGGTTTTCCTCTTTTTCCCTGACCCTCTACCAATCAGTTGGCCAAATAGTTTGTGCCCGTTCCAAAGAGAGGTGACCCAACAGAATGCAGAAATCATTGGACAGTATCTTTGACATCCCATGTGAGTAAAGTTTTACTAAAGGTAATATAGAAACGGCTATAAGCATACATTGACAGAGAACTTCCAGAGGTTCCAGCCAGATTCAGAAGAGGACATGGAACGCGAGATATCATAGTTGATGTCTGATGGATCGTGGTGGAAAACAGAGAATACCAGAAAGATGTTTACCTGTGCTTTATTGACTATCAAAGGCTTTCGATTGTGTGCATCATGACAAGCTACAGATAACATTGTGAAGTATGAGTATTTCTGAACACTTAACCGTGCTCATGAGGAATCTGTACATGGACCAAGAGGCAGTTGTTCGAACAGAACATGGGAACACTGAATGGTTAAAATTAGAAAACTGTGCATCAGGGTTGTATTCTTTCACCATATTTATTCAACCTGTATGCTGAGCAAATAATCCAAAAAGCTAGGTTATATGAAGAAAAGCGTGGCATCAGGATTGGAGGAACACTCATTAACAACCTGAGATATGCAGATGATACAACTTTGCTTGCTGAAAGTGAAGAGGACTTCAAATACTTACTGATGAAATCTAAGAGCACAGCCTTCTGTATAGATTGCATCTCGATATATAGAAAAAAAAATCCTCACCACTGGACCAATAAACAACATTCTTATCAACGGAGAAAAGATTGCAGTTGTCAAGGACTTCATTCTTCTTGGATCAACTATCAACACTCACGGAAGCAGCAGTCAAGAAATCAAACGACGTATTGCATTAGGCAAATCTGCTGCACAAGACCTTTTTTAAAGTGTTGAAGAGCAAAGATGTCAGCTTGAGGACTAAGGTGCGCCTGACCCAAGCCATGGTATTTTCAATAACCTCATATGCATGCGAAAGCTGGACAGTGAATAAGGAAGACTGCAGAAGAACTGATGCTTTTGAGTTATGGTGTTGGAGGAGAATATTGAAAGTGCCATGGGCTGCCAAAAGAACCAACAGATCTGTGTTGGAAGAAGTGCAGCCAGAGTGCTCCTTGGAGGCCAGGATGGCCAAACTTCATCTCTCATACTTGGGACATATTGTCAGGAGGAACCAGTCGCTGGAGAAGGATATCATGTTTGGTAAGGTGGAGGGTCAGAAAAACAGGAACACCCACAGCAAGATGGATTGGCCAAATGGCAGAATCAATGGGCTCAAGCGTGGCAACAATTATGAGACTGGCCCAGGACCAAGCAGTGTTTTGTTCTGTTGTGCATAGGGTTGCTATGAGTCGGTACTGACTCAATGGCACCTAACAACAACAACAACTACTTTACCAAGCATGATGTCCTTCTCCAGAGACTGATAACAAAGTTTGTGAGATGATGTCTTGCCATCTTGGCATCAAAGGAGTATTCTGGCTGCACTTCTTCCAATACAGATGTATTTGTGGTACATTCAATATTCTTCACCAACACCATAATTTAAAGGCATCAATTCTTCGGTCTTCCATATTCATTGCCTTGATTTTGCATATGTATGATGCAATTTAAAATACGATAGCTTGTCTTCAAAGTATACCTTAGATACCTTATTCTTCAAAGCATCTTTGCTTTTTCACACTTTAAAGAGATTCTTGGCAACAACTTACCCAATGCAAAACAACCATTTGATTTTTTGACTACTAGTTCCATGAGGGTTGATTAAGGATCCAATTCAAATGAAATCCTTGACAAGTTTAATCTTTTCTCTGTTTATCATGAGATTTCTTACTGGTCCATTAGTGAGGATTTTTGTTTTCTTCATGCTGAGGTGTAATCCATACTGAAGGCTGCTGTTTATGATCTTCATCAGTAAATACTTCAAGTCCTGTTGGTTTCAGAAAGTAAGTTTGTGTCATCAGCATGCCACAGCCCACTCATCTGTCAGTTTGTCATCTGTGGTGGCTTATATGTGGCTGTGATGCTGGAAGCTATGTCACCACTGTATCAACTACCAGAAGGGTCACCCATAGTGAACAGATTCCAGCAGAGCTTCCAGACTAAGACAGACTGGGAATGAGGACTTGGTGATCTACTCTGGAAAAAAAAATAAAAAAATTTGCTAATGGAAACCTTATTAGTAGCAGCAAAACAATGATATAGCGTCAGAAGGCCAGCTCCTCATATTAGAAGCCACACAATTCACAATTTTTAAAACCCTAGTTTTGGTTGTTTAAGTGATTATATATTCATGACTGTTTTTGTCTAAATCCCAAAAAATAAAATAATAATAAAAACGGGGAATAGAAGCAAATTTTGTTGAAAGATGATACACAGAAGAGATTGTAATCATTGCAATGAAATTATGAGTACAAAACTGATGTTCTCCCATGAAAACTATCACTCAATTCACAATAAAAACTTTTTTTTTAATTTTTTAAAAAAAGAACATCAATCTATATTTTGACTTAAAGTATGAAAATAACAACAACAACAAAAAAAGGTAATTGAATTTTTCACAATATTTTTGAAGGCCCTTCATATGTGGTGGTGGGGTAGTGGCTATGGCTATGTACCCCTGAGTTGGTTCCAATTCATAGAGACCCTATGTAGTGTTTCTAAAGCTGTAAATTTTTACTGGAGCAGAAACCTTCATATTTCTCCCTAGGAGAAGCTGGTAGATTCAAACTATTGACCTTACATTTAGCAGCCCAATTTGTAGCCCACTAGAAGGAGCTCTGGTAGCGTAGTGGTAACGAATCGGGCTGCGAGCAGCAAGGTCAGCAGTTTGAAACTACCAGCTGTTCCGCAGGAGAAAGATGAGGCTTTCTGCTCCTGTAAAGATTTACAGCCTCGGAAATGCCGTACAGGGTCGCTATGAGTCGGAACCAACTCCACGGCACATAACAGCAACAACAACTCTACCAGAGTATGGATTACATCTCAATGTAAAGAAAACAAAAATCCTCACCGCTGGACCAATAAACAACATTCTTATCAACAGAGAAAAGATTGAAGTTGTCAAGGACTTCATTCTTCATGGATCAACTATCAACACTCATGGAAGCAGCAGTTAAGAAATCAAATGACTTATTTTATTAGGCAAATCTGCTGCATTAGACTTTTTTAAAATGTTGGAGACCAAAGATGTCAGCTTGAGGACTAAGTTGTGCCTGACCCAAGCCATGGGATTTTCAATAATCTCATATGCATGAGAAAACTGGACAGTGAATAAAGAAGACCTTAGAAGAATCGATGCTTTTAAGATATGGTGTTGGAGGAGAATATTGCAAGTGCCATGGGCTGCAAAAGAACCAATAGATCCATGTTGGAAGAAGTGCAGCCAGAGTGCTCCTTGGGGACCAAGATGGCCAAACTTCATCTCTCATACTTCGGGCATATTGTCAGGAGGGGCCCGTCACTGGAGAAGGATATCATGTTTGGTAAGGTGGAGGGTCAGAGAAAAAGAGGAAGACCCCCAATGAGATGGACTGGCCAAGTGGCAGCATCAATGGACTCAAGCGTGGCAACAGTAGTGAGGTTGGCCCAGGATCAGGCAGTGTTTCGTTCTGCTGTGCATAAGGTCACTATGAGTCGATACTGACTTGATGGCACCTAACAACACCAACAACTCTACCAGAACTCCTTCCCATCATATCTGTTGTTGTTGTGAAGTGCTGTTGAGTCAGTTCTGACCCATAACAACCCTGTATGAAGTTCCCAAGGGGTGACTGCTGAGCTTCAACCACCAAACTTGTGGTTCGAACTGACTTTGTAGTCCAATGCATTAACTCACAACACCACAGCAGGATTAGTAGACTGAAAAAAAAATGCTTTTGTTTGCCATTGAGATTTCGAGGTTGTATGGTACCAGAGCATAATCTAGCCTGTTCTGATTGCTATTATCTCTACCTCCCTAACTTACTTTTGACATTTGTGGATGTGATGTAGTGACTCACCTAATGTCTCTTCGAGTCAAAGTCTGTAACTCCCACTAAATAACGTTTTTGCCCTGCTGGGTCTGGGTAAGAGAAGGTGGGAGAAGATACTGACAGGATGACATGATGCAGCTGTGGATGTTAGCAGCGTTTATTGTAATTACAAAAACTTGAAACTCTAGCATGGGTTTCAAATGAGCCATCTCAGAAGCAGGAGGGGGAGTCTCACTGCTATCAAAGAAGAAGAGTCAGAATAGGAGCAAGTCCTTTGGGTCCTGAGGTTTCTGTGCATTTTACCTGCTTGACCCAGGCACAGACAGCTGTGCCACTGGAGGAGTAACAGGGGAGCAGCAGTACAAGAACCAAGAACCAGAGCATGAACCAGAACAGTGAACTTTCCAGATCACAAAACAAGTAAAACTGAGTGACTTGGGGCAAATCACTTGCTGGTAGAGTGCAGTGTCTCCAGGCACTTAGAGGAGGAACTTTGTTTGATGATCCATGGAGCTAGAACTGAGTGCCTGCAGGCTGAGGTACAGAGGAGTGGTGTGTCCTATGGGCATTTATCAGAAGCCGACTGGGCCAACTGCGCCTTGAGCATTTCTGACCCCTAATTGTAACTTTAACTTCCCTAATAAGCCCCATAATTTTGAGTATGATGTTTGAGTTCTGTGTGTCCATTGCAACAGATTATTGAACCCAAAAGAGAAGTAGAGAGAAGGCTGTGGGAAGAATGATTGGTGCGTCATAATTTTGTAATAGGTAACATTCAAGTTACAAAGCATTTTCTATGAGCCTAATGGTTAGGAATTAATAGAAATAGATTTGAATCTCCTGGATTATGTAAGTGACATAAAATGACTTGTCACTTAAATTTTGTAACACTACTAGGTGGGATGACAAGTAGACAAAAAACAAGTAGACTTTTTTTAATTTTTAGGTCCAAGAGTATACAAAATGATGAGCACAATGTGGAAATGCAGCGGGTAGGGAATATGTGTTGATGGCCAGCTCATAGAGAGATTCAAGTCTGAAGAGTTGGTACTGCTGCTGAAGCAACAGTCTAGACTGCAGTTTTAAGCTTCCCTAGATGGTACAGAAAACTTAGGAATTTATTATTTAAGAAGCTGCCAAAACAGAGCTTTTTTATATATGTGCAGATAGGTTGAGTGTCTGTGTGTGTGTGTGTGTGTGTGTGTGTGTGTGTGTGTGTGTGTGAAGAAACTACATCCCCAGTGGAAAATAATGTCCCCTTTTAAACAAGCTGAGAAGGTCTGGATAGAAGGCAGTGTGGTCCTACTCCTCTGTTTACAGATGAACCCTTTCATGCAGGCATGATAGATGGAGGGTTTAAGCCATTCAGATCCTTTATGCTAACAGACCATTTGTCTTGGATTTTCCAGGTTTCCAGGTTGCCTTTAAGGCAGAGACCATTGGCTCTGAAAGTCGTTACTGTGTGGATAGATACATTACAAGCCCCTAAATTATCAAGTTGCAGGCACTTGTCATCCCAATACTTTAATGGAGTTTCGTACTTTTTCAGCCCCCCTTTCTGTCCTGAGACTTTGTCACCTGGGCAATATCAGATCTCCTTTGTTTCCAGCTGTCAAAGCCTCTGTTCTTCTTTGCTTTCCTTTAGCATCAATATTTCCAATTCTTCTTTACCAGTTATCTTCCTTTATGTTTCCATGATACTATTTAACTTAGTTGAATATCTTTCCAAATTGTGCTTAAGGATCCTTCTTTTATAGTGAGCTTTTGGACTTTTGAGGGAATTAACACACCTTGATTGTAGATTATATGTGTATATGTGTGTGTGTGTGGCCCCTACTATCATGTAAGAGAGTAATATGTGCTATATCTCTGTCTTTTAAATGCAAGTAAGTGAATTGCTATTTAGAGAATGTTTGGAAACTTTCTGGAAGTAAGAAGAGATGGGCCAGGAAGGTACCAAGAAACCAGCTATGAGAATTACTTTCCTGGAAGCACTCTGGAATGAATATTTTTCTGTTTCCAAATGCTCTTTCTAGCCCAGTGTCTCCAGTGTGTATCAGCTACATCAGAATCATCTGTGTGGTTGTTAATAAACAGACTGCTGGGTCCTACCCCAGACTTACTGAATCTGGACCTTTGGAGGCTGGAACGCAGGAATTTGCATTTTATTAAGCAGCCCTGCCCTGCTAGCAGATCTCCCACTCTCTATAAAATATCAAACCAACCAAAGCCACTACCATGGAATAGATTATGACCTATGTTGCTGTTGCCGTTGTTAGGGGTTGTCGAGTTGGCACTGATTCACAGCAGCCTATGCACAACAGAACCAAACACTGCCCAGTCCTGCACCAACTTCACAATCTTTGCTATTCTTGAGCCCACTGCTGCTGCCACTGTGTCAATCCATCTCATTGGGGGTCTTCCTCTTCTTCACTGACCCTCCATTTTGCCAAGCACAATGTCCTTCTGCAGGACCCACCTAATAATATATATAAAGTATGAGAGACAAAATCTGGCTATCCTGGCTTCTAATGAGAATTCTGGCTGTATTTCTTCCATTACAAATCTGTTTGTTCTTTTGGCAGTCCATAGTACTTTCAATATTCTTCTCCAATACCATAACTCAAATGCATCAATTCTTCTATGGCCTTCTTTATTCATTGTCCAACTTTCACATGCATATGAGATTATTGAAAATGCCATGGCTTAGATCAGGCATACCTTAGTCCTTAAACTGACATCTTTGCTCTTGAACACTTTTAAGAGGTCTTGTGCAGCAGATTTGCCTAATGCAATATGACGTTTGATTTCTTGAGTAATGCTTCTGTGAGTGTTGATGGCTGGTCTGAACAAAATGAAGACTTTGGCAACTTTAATCTGTTCTCCATTTATTTTAGTGTTATTTATTGGTCCAGTGGTAAGGATTTTTGTTTACTTTACATTGAGATGCAACCCATACTGACAGCTGTGGTCTTTGATCTTCATTAATATTTTAAATCTTTTTCACTTTCAGCAAGCAAGGTTGTATCATCTGCATATCCTAGGTTGTTAATGAGTCTTCCTCCAATCCTGATGCCACGTTTTTCTTCATATAATTCAGTTTATCAGATTATGTGCTCAGCATACAGATTGAAGAAGTATAGTGAAAGAATACAACCCGGGCACACATCTTTCCTAATTTTAAACCATTCAGTGTCACCTTCTTTTATTCCAGCAACTGCCTCTTGTTGTATGTACAGGTTTCTGATAAGCACAATTAAGTGTTCTGAAATATTCATCCTTTGCACTTATGACCTATAGTGACCCTGTATGACAGAGTAGAACTGCTCCCTAGTGTTTCTGAGGTTGAAAATCTTTAGGAAAGCTGACAGCCTTATCTTTCTCCCATGGAGCAGTTGATGGATTTGAACATGCAACCTTTTAGTTAGCCACCCAACACAACCTACTGCACCACCAAGGCTCCTACTATCTTCAGAGCATCTCCAAATAAGTATCTTACCTCCCCTGGATGGAAGAAAGACATCTCTCTGTCACTTCCAGAAGTTTTCTGACACACTGAACCTAGTATCTGTGAATGAGAAGGTGATTCAGGAAAGTCAGTGAATGAATGATATTTTGGAAATACACAAGGAGTGAAACAATGAGACCCCAAACTTCTCTGATCAAAGATTATGGAACTGAGTACCATTTAGTTTCTATACTAATTAGCCCTCAAGTATTTTTTTTAAGTGCTTCCTATGTGTCCTTGGTGCATTCCACAAGCATGCCACAGAATTTTGCATCCCCCAGCTTTTTATCAGATACAGTAAATGAAATTAGGATTTAATCTCTAGCTATCCCAGAACAATCAACTCTCATGAAACCAGCAGTCAAGAAATCAAATGATGGCAAATCTGCTGCACAAGACCTCTTTAAAGTAGAGCAGAAATCTCAGTTTGAGGACTAAGGTGAACATGGCCCAAGTCATGGTATTTTCAATCGCATCTCATGAATGTGAAAGTTGGACAACGAATAAGGAACTCTGTGAAAGAATTCCTGCACTTGAGTTAAGGTGTTGGAGAAGAATAATGAAAGTACCACAACTTCCAGAAGAACAAATAAATCTGTATTGGAAGAAGTATAGACAAAATGTTCCTTAAAAGCCAAGATGACAAAACTTTGTCTCTCATATTTTGGACATATTATCAGGAGGGACCAGTCCCTTAAGAAGTTCATTATGCTTGGTAAAGTGGAGGGTCAGAGAAAAAGAAGAAAAGCCCAACCAGATGGACTGGCACAGTAGCAATAGCAATGGGCTCAAGCATCACAGTTCCGAGGACGGTGCAGGACTGGGCAGTGTTTTGTTCTGTGGTGCATAGATTCACTTTGATCACAGCTGACTAGATGGTACCTAACAGCAACAATCCCAGAACAGTTAGCATAGGCAAAAAATTAGAAAAATGCAGGCAATGTTTTCCCTTTCTGTGAGTGTTTGTGTGTGTGTTTGTGTACTCACACACATATATATAGGCTAGGGAATTTACCTGATGCTCTCCAATGGTGCTCTACCCATTGCCATCAAGGTGATTCCAACTCATAGTGATGCTCTTCAGGGTTTCAGAGACTATAAATCTTTACAGACACAGACAGCTTCATCTTTCTCCTGAAGAGCAGCTAGTGGGTTTGAACTACTAACTTTGCAATTAGCAGCCCACCACCTAACCCACAGTGTTATATAAGAGGGTGCTTCAAAAAATCATTAGAAAATTGGAATTAAAAAGACAGTGGAATTTTCCCACAAACGCTTTGAAGTCCCCTGTACATAGATGATGCATTTATTTATTTCATTTCTTTATTCATTTAATAGATATTCATTCATTCAACTAATATCTATTTTTTCATATGTGTACCCAGTCACTGCTATAGGTACTAGGGATCTAGTGAGAACAAAACAAGGTTTTTGCCCTTGTGGAGCTCGTATTTCAGAGGAAAGAATACTTAATCTCCTTTATTGGCAAAATAAATATTATTTTGCTTCCCAAAATATTATTTTGCTGGTGGTAGTGGTGGTGGTTGTGTGCCGTGGAGTCAGTTCCAACTCATGACCATCCTGTATAGGATTTCCAAGGCTGTACATCTTTATGGGAGCAGAAAGCCTCATCCTTCTCCCACAGGGCAGCTAATAGATTTGAACTGCTGACCTGTAGGTAGCAATCTAATGCCATCAGGGTTCCTTAGGGAGCGAGGTGGTGGTGGTTGTGTACTGTTGAGTCGGTTCAAACTCATAGCGACCCTGTATAGGGTTTCTGAGACTGTAAATCTTTACAATAGCAAAAAGTTTCATATTTCTTCCGTAGAGTAGCTGGTAGATTTGAGCTGTTGATCTTGTGGTTTGCAGCCCAACATGTAACCCACTGTTACCAGTGGGTTGTTATTGTTTGCTACCCTGGTTTGTTATTGTCATTAAGTGCCATTGAGTCAATTCCAATTCACAGTAACCCTATATAGGGTTTCCTGAGAGAGACTGGTGGGTTTGAACCATCAACCTTGCAGCTGAAAATGGCCTTGTAGTCCAGTGCATTACCCTGAAGTGCCACACCAGGACTTCTGGCAATTCAACAGAATGTTAGATAGAGCACAGGAGACCTGCCGTCTTCTGTCTCTCCTGGCTTTATAAACGTTCTTTTCAGCAAAGATGTTTTCCCAGATATTTCATTACATGTTTGAAATATTTATATACATAACTGGGGAAAATGAATTAAAATTGTGAACTTTGCATGCCACTTTAGTTAAAATAGGAAGCTGAATGTTCAGCTATGGATTTTGACTGGTTCCCTTTGGGAAACACCTTACAAACAAAACCTTCATGGATCAAAATACCAGTAATGCTGTTTAAAACTTGTTAATTGGACCTAATTGCAAGCAGCTGCCCTGTGTAGCTACTGTTTGTGTTGGCATTTACCTACCCTACATTATACTTAGGTTGAGATCTTAATGTGTTTATTATCATCTCAGTATTTGTCACCATCCAAAGGATTACAGAGGAGCTCTGGTAGCGTAGTTGTTATGAGTCAGGCTGCTAACCTTAAGGTCAGCAGTTCGCAACTACCAGCTGTTCCATGAAAGAAAGATGAGCTTTCTGCTCCCGTGAAGATTTACAGCCTTGGAAACCCTATTCAGGATCACTATGAGTCGGAACCAACTCCATAGCACATCACCACCACCACCACCACCACCACCACCACCAAAGGATTATGAGATAATAAATAAAAACATGGAGATAACATTTTTATTGAGACCTGAGGTCACTACCAAGTCCAAAATTATTTAAGAACAGATGTCCCATTTGACACACTATGTAGGGTCTTGGTTTAAGCCTCATTTAAGCACCTGGGAACTTTTCCATCAAAACTATCTGTGGTATTTGTTGGCCTTTGTATGTAAGTGGAACTTTCAAGGGATTTTTTAGTGTCTGTTCTCCACTCAATTGTTGTTGTTAATTTTTAATGCCATAGATTGTATTAAGAAGGAGAAAAATATTAATATTAATTACTTTATTAGGTGAAATTACTGTTGGTTCTAGTCTTTGAGACTATCTTTTCCAAGCTGTAATTATAGGATTATCTTATTGGATAAATCTAAAGGGCAATTTTCAAAATATTTAGCAAAGCAGTAAGGCATGGGTTGTGAGTCCTGATGTGGCACTATTGAATAAGCACTGGACTTCTAGCTACAAGGTTAATAGTTCAAACCCACCAGCCACTCTTTGGAAACCCTATATAGGGTTGCTATGAGTGGAAACCAATTTGACAGCACTTAACAACAAGGCATGAGTTGTGTTCAACTCCTAATTCAAAGATTCAAACTTACTAAGTGGTGCTGGGGATCAATGTCAGTAAGACAGTTGTTATTGTTGTTGTGTGCCATCAAGTCAATTCTGCTTCATAGCAACTCTGTACAGGGTTTCTGAGGAGTGACTGGTGGGTTTGAACAACCAACCTTGCAGTTAGCAGTCCAGTGCTTATCCTACAGCACCACACAAGGACTCCTCCATAAAGACTGGTGATGTTCATCATCTGCCACTGAGTCAGTTCCTATTCACAGTAACCCTGTGTAGGGTTTCCAAGACCATAAATCATTCCAAGAGCAGAAAGTCTCCTCTTTCTCCTGAAGAGTTAACTGGTAGATTCAGACTGCTAAATTGTGGTTAGCAACCCAGCTCATAATCCACTATGCTATTAAGGCTCTTTCAACAACAATTGGTGATGGTGGTGGTTGTGTGCCTTGGAGTCAGTTCCAACTCCTAGTGACCCTGTATAGGGTTTCTGAAGCTATAAATCTTTATGGGCAAAGAAAGCTTCATCTTTCTCCCTCAGAACACATTCGTATGATTGATCTGGTGGTTAGAAGTCCAGTTCGAAATCCACTATGGTAAAGATTGCCATTGTTGTTGTTAAGTGCCATCGAATTGGTTCAAAATCATAGTGACCCTGATAAGGTTTCTGAGGAGCAGCTGGTGAGCTTAAACTACCAACCTTGTGGTTCAAACCGACCTTGCAGTCCAGTGCATTAACCTGCAGTGCAACACCAGGACTCCTCAGTAAAGATTAGTTATTTAGTGGTAGTTAGGTGTCATCGAGTCACTATTGACTCATAGTGATCCTATGAACAACCAGAACAAAACACTGCCCGGTCCTGCACCAAACACAATTGTTGCTAGGCCTGAGCCCACTGCTGCCACCACTGTGCCACCCCATCTTATTGGGTTTCTTCCTTTTTTTCTCCAACCCTCCAACAAACATAAGATCCTTCTTCAGTGACTGGACCCTTCTGATAATACGTCTGAAGTATGAGAGACGAAGTTTGGCCATTCTGGTTTTCAAGGAGCACTCTGGCTATACTTGTTCCAACACAGATCTGTTTGTTTTTTGTCAGTCCGTGGTACTTATAATATACACCTCCAACACCATAATTCAAACGCATCAATTCTTCTATGGTTTTCCTTATGCACTGTCCAACTTTCACATGCATATGAAGTTATTGAAAATATCATGGCTTGGGCCAGGTGCACCTTAGTCCTCAAACTGACATCTTTGCTCTTCAACACTTTAAAGAGATCTTGTGCAGCAGATTTGCCTAATGCAATATATTCTTTGATTTCTTGACTGCTGCTTCCATGAGTGTTGATGGTTGATATGAGCAAAATGAAGTCTTTAACAACTTTAATCTTTTCTCCATTTATATGGATGTTGTTTATTGGTCCAGTGGTGAGGATTTTTGTTTTCTTTACATTGAGATGCAACCCCTACTGAAGGCTGTGGTCTTTGAGCTTCATCAGTAAGTATTTTAAGTCCTCTTGACTTTCAGCAAGCAAGATTGTATCATCTGCATATTGCAGATTGTTAATGAGTCTTCCTCTAGTCCTGATGCCATGTTTTTCTTCAAATAACTCAGCTTCTTGGTTTATTAGCATACAGATTGAATAAATGTGGTGAAAGAATACAACCCTGGTGCACAACTTTCCTAATTTTAAACCATTCATAATTTCCTTGTTCTGTTCAAACAACTGCCTCTTGATCTATGTTAAGGTTCCTAATGAGCACAATTAAGTATTCCAGAATACTCATACTTCACAATGTTGTCCATAGCTTGTTATGATCCACACAATCAAAAGCCTTTGCATAGTCAATAAAACACAGGTAAACATCTTTCTGGTACTCTTTGCTTTCAGCCAAAATCCATCTGATGTCAGCAATGATAGCCCTCATTCCATGCCCTCTTCTGAATCCGGTTTGAACCTCTGGAAGTTCTCTGTCAATGTATGGTTGCAGCCATTTTTGTATTATCTTCAGTAAAAACTTTACTTGCATGGGATATCAATGATATCATATGATGATTTCCGCGTTTCGTTGGCCCATGTCTCTTTGGAATGGGCACAAATATGGATCTTTTCCAGATGGTTGGCCAGGTAGCTGTCTTCTGAATATCTTGGCATAGACGGGTGAGTGTCTCCAGTGTCACATCAGTTTGTTGAAATATTTCAATTTGTAGTTAATCAATTCCCGGTGCCTTGTTCTTGGACTTGGACTTCTTGGACTTCTTTCTTCAGGATCATTGACTTGAATCATATGCTACCTCTTTGCTACCATTGATCACATGCTACCTCTTGAAACAGTTGAACATCAACCACTTCTTTTTGGTACAGTGACTGTGTATTCCTTCCATCTTCTTTTGATGCTTTCTGCATCATCCAATAATTTGCCCAGAGAATCCTTTAATACAGCAAGTTGAAGCTTGAATTTTCTCTTCAGTTCCCTCAGTGTGAGAAATGCTGAATGTGTTCTTTCATTTGGGTTTTCTAACTCCAGGTCTTTGCACATTTCATTATGTTTGACTTTGTCTACTCGAGCTGACCTTTGAAATTTTCTATTCAGCTCTTCTACCTTCTCACTTTTTGCTTTAGCATCTATACACTGGTGTGCAAGTTTCAGAGTCTCTTCTGACATCCATTTTGATCTTTTTCCTTCTGTTTTGTCTTCTTAATGATTTTTTGCTTTCTTCTTGTGTGATGTTCTTGATGTCATCCCACAACTCTTCTGGTGTTCAGTCATTAGTGTCTACTGCATCAAATCTGTTCAGATGATCTCAGAATTCAGGTGGAATATATTTTGGGTCTTATGGGTTTGTTTATATTTTCTTAAAGCTTTGACCTGTATTTGCATATGAGCAACTGATGGTGTGTTCCACATTCTGCCCCTGGTCTTGCTTTTGCTGATGATATGGAGATTTTCCACTGTCTGTTTCAATAATTTGTTCTTACCATGTGGTAGATATGATGATCCCATTTTCTAGATGAGAAAATTGAGTTAGAGATGCTGAATAACTTGCTCAAGGACTCACAGGTGGAGTGGTAGTTTCAGGATCTAAAATCTGACTTAACTCCATATCACAAATTCCTGAAAGTGTGGAAATTTAATACATAACCTACCCTCCTCCCTCTTTTCCTCCTTTCTTTCTCTTTCAACAAATATTTATTGAGAATTACTATATGCCAGACAGTGTTTTAAGTAGAATGCAGCAAAAAAAAAAAAAAAAACACTTCTGATACTTTTTGATCCAGAAACTCTCCCCAATACCCTCCCTCTAAAAAATAGTTTCTCTTCTTCAGGCCCTCCCCTAATTTTTGTGGGACCCTGCCAAGTGTAAAAATGGAGGCTCATATTCCATGTGTCTAAATATTTAAAAGTTATACATCAAGCTGACACACTGTTAAATAAAGTGTTCTGTCCTTCTGTCTTCACAAATATATCTTCCAGAAAGGTAGGTTTGAATTTGGAATCCTGGGATTCCTGGAGTGATAAGCAGTGCTGTGGTGGCTCAGGGAGAATGGATTGTAGACCTTGGGCCTGTGGCATGTCCCGCCCGACCCATCGTCGTCGTCGTCGTCGTCTTCCTACCCCCCACCCCCCCCCCCCCCCCCCCCCCCCCCCCCCGCATCTCTTCCCACCCATGGCAGTCCCATGTGAGGGAGACCTTGCACACATGCTTCTTAAAGGGCACAGCCTTAGGAACTCCATGGAGCAGCTGTCTTTCTCACACGTGGAGTTGCCATAAGTTAGAACCCACGTTATGACAACTAATAACAACCATCATGTAATGTGAAGGAACTCTATAGCATATATGAAGGGACTTGAAAATTTTCATGGAAAAATGAGTTTAAAGATAAAAAATTTAAATATAAATGTGATTTCTCAATATAAGCTCCATCAAGATCAAGTTGTTGTTGTTGTCAATTCAGTTCTGACTCACAGCGGCACTATGAACAGCAGAAAGGAACACTACTCAGTACCATCCTGTACCATCCTCACATTTACTACTATGCTTAAGTCCATTGTTATTGCCACTGTGCCAATGCATCTCATCAGAGGTCTCCCCCCTTTTCTTTATCCCTCTTCTTTACAAAGCATGATGTCTTTCTCCAGGAACTGGTAACCCTGATAATATATCCTAAGTATGAGAGACAAAGTCTGCCCATATTGACTTTTAAGGAGCATTCTGGTTGTTCATCTTTCAACACAGATTTGTTTGTTCTTCTGGCAGCTCATGGTACCTTTAATAGTCTTCTCCCACACTATAACTCGAATGCATCTATTATTCTATGATCTTCCTTATTCATGGCCCAACTTTCGCATGCATATGAGGCTATTGAAAATACCATGGCTTAGTCCTCAAACTGAAAGCCTTGCTCTTCAACTGTTTTTCTTTAAGTTTTTATTGTGAATTATGTTTTAGTTTATATGGGTGAACTAGGTCACATATAGTTCAAGTTCATCTACTTGTAGTAGGTTACACTTTTTTTCTCTCGCTCTCTCTTCTCTCTTCCTCTAGTTGTGTTCTGATCATCCAGCCATTGATGCCAGGTCAAATGGGTACTATCTGCAAGTGTGGGTGTTCTTCATATCAGCTGGATGCCTCACACCCTGTTCTAGTCCTCTGGGGCCATGTCCCTGCCCCTGGGCCCAGGAGTCCCCAGGTCTCATCGTATTGCAGGTTAACCAGGTCTCAATCCAGGTTAACAGGAGTCTACTGAATGTGGTCAGACTTAGTTCATTTCATTGCTGTTTTTCCCCCACTTCCCCTTATCGGTGATCATTGTGGTCAGCAGCAGGGCCATGTGCCTGCAAATGTATTCCATTTGAGTTTCATTCTTGGAAGGGGGTTTGCATGGAGGGGACCAGACCACTTGCTTTGATGGTTCCTGGGGAACAACTTGCTTGTTTTTATAGTAGTCAATTGGACTGCTGTTATTGTTTTTTATTTTTCCTGCTGGTCTTTCTTTCAAGAAGTATCTTCTGTTCTTCTAGTTGCTCCAGACTGGTCAGCTTGTCCTTTCAAGTGGAAATGTCCCACCTCAGAAGATTCTGGATGGGGATCAGGATTCCACCTATGGTCTTGTGCAATGCAAAGGCTCTGCAGGGAGCCTCCTTCACTGGGCAAGTTCTAGCCTACTTTTAGGTATTCCAATCAGTTATAGTCTGAAGATGGACTTACAAGCTTTCTGTGGTGATGTTTCTGGCTATTCCTCTCTCTTCCCTCCAAGTGTCTATTTTATAATAGTAGGCAATAGAAACCAAGATTCAACAAACAGCCAAGCATCTTAACATCATTTCCCCACTTTTACCCATTCAACTCATGCCTCAATCTTTGTATCTTTGAGCCCTGTTATTCCACAGTTGTACTTACATTATTATTTACCTCTGTCCTGTTTAGCCCATGTAAACCTAGCTAGCAATTCTCCCATCTGTCTTGTTTTCCATTTTTCCTTCCCCTTCTAGTGTATGCCACAACCCCCAGCACCCAAACTATCCTGTGTCTATTCCCTACCCTTTGCTCCACTATCCTGTTCCTATTCCCTACACTGTGCTCTACCTTCCCCTCCATGCTCTCACCCCACTACATGCACCCCAGTAACCAACAACAACAAAAAAAATTTTTTTACCCCTTTTAGTGTGGGTGCTTTTTCTTAATCTTTTAAAATAATGGTCCTATGCCATATTTCTCCTTTTGTGACACACTGATTTCACTTAGCATAATGTCTTCAAGGTTCATCCATGTTATGGGGTGGCTTGTTACTTCCTTGTTATTCTTCAGGGTAGCATAATATTCCATTGTGTGTATGTAGAAAGTTTGCTTATCCATTCTTCAGTTGATGGACACTTAGACTGTCTCCATCTTTTTGCTATTGTAAATAGTGCTGCTGTGAAGATTGTTGTACATATATCTACTTGTGTAGTGGCTTGTATTTCATGTGGATAAATACCAAGTAGAGGAATTGCGGGATCATAAGGGACCTCTATTTCCAACCTTCTGAGAAGCACCATATTGTTTTCCAGAGTGGTTGGACCATTTTGCAATCCCACCAGCAATGTAAGAGGGTCCCAATCTCTCCACAACCTCACCAACATTTATTGTACTCTACTTTTTTTATCTTTGCTATTATTGCTGGTTTGAGATGATATCTTATTGTTGTTTTGATTTGCATCTCTTTAATGTCTAGAGCAGCACTGAGATCTTGGAGCGGTAGCGAGATCTTGGAGTGGCAAGATTCGGAGTCCTGGTGTGGTGCTGTGGGTTAATGCACTAGACTCCAAGGCTATTTAACTGCAAGGAGCAAAAAACCTCATCTCTCTCACGTGAAGGGCCTGGTGGATTCAAGCTGTGGACCACGGGGTTCACAGGCAGATTTTTAACCACTACATTACCAGGCCTTCCACCTTCAAGATGGCAGATCGGGTAGAAGTGTAGTGAGGAGCTCAGTCAACAACAACACGGAATATAGGGCCAAGAGAGCTCATGAGATAGTGTTGGAACTCTGGAACCAATATAAAGGTATGTTTGGAGGATCAGATGGTTTATAGCTGGGGAATTTGCAGGAGAATCCAGAAATCCATTATTTTGTGGATCAAGACACTCAGCTGTTCCAGGAGCCGCCATCTTGGGAGAGCATATCTTGATTGTATCAGGATTGATAGGATTAGGAGAGAACATCTTGATTATATCAGGATTGTATCAAGATTGACTTCAAAATTTAAAGAGACAGTATAGACATAAAACCAAACGGCCACCA
>NW_006408811.1:197387-202187 GCF_000296735.1 Chrysochloris asiatica | reverse complement strand
GTAGTGAGGTTGGCCCAGGATCGGACATTGTTTCGTTCTGCTGTGCACGGGATCGCTATGAGTCGGGTCCGACTCGATGGCACCTGACTACAATGTCTAGTGCTTGTGAACATTTCTTCATATGTCTGTTGGCTGCCCAGATCTCCTCCTTGGTGAAGTGTCTATTCATGCCCTGTGCCCATTTTTTAATTGTGTTATTTGTCCTTTCTTGTAGAGGTGTTGTAGGTTCCTATATATTTTGGAAATGAGTCCCTTATCTGGTGTGCCATTGCAAAAGATTTTTATCCATTTTGTTGGCTCCCTTTTTACTCTTTGATGAAATTTTTTGATGCACATAAGTTTTTAATTTTTAATATGTTCCAATCATCTATTCTGTCTACTTTTGTTTGTGTAATTTTCAAAATGTTTGGTAGTCTGTATATGCCCTGTATTAGAACCCTCACATTTGTCCCTAATTTTTCATTGATGGCCTTTGATATTTGTGGTTTTGTTCTCATCTGTTTCTATGAACTTTCTGAATCACGTTTAATTTCTTCCATTATCCAGTTGCTCTTCCTCAGGGTGTTATTCAGTTTCCAGGTAGTAAACTTTATATCCTTGGTCTTCTCTTGTTGATTTCTAATTTTATAGCATTGTGGTCTGAAAAGATGCTTTGTAGTATTTTGATGTTTGTAAACTTATGGAGGCTTACTTTGTGACCTAATACATCATCAATTCTGGACAATGTTCCATGTACGCTGGAAAAGAATGTGTATTGTGCTATTGTTGGATTGAATGCTCTGAACACATCTATGAGGTCAAGTTGATTGATTGTGCTGTTTAGTTTCTCTGCAAATTTGTCAAGTTTCTTTCTGGTTGTTCTATCCCTTTTTGAATGTGGCGTTTTATAATCTCCCACTATAATTGTAGATTTATCTATTTATTTCTTCAATTCTAGTAGGGTTTGCTTTATATATCTTGGTGCTCTTTCTTTTGGAGAGCAGATGTTAATTATGGTTATATCATCTTGCTTATTTGACCCTTTAATCGTCTTTATATTTTATGATGGTTTTTGCCTTAAAGTTTATTTTATCAGAGATTAGTATTGCCACTCCTGCTTGTTTTTATTCCTGTTAGCTTGGTATAATTTTTTCTATCCTTTAACTTTAGTATGTTTTTGTCTTTGTGTGTACACTGTGTCTCTTGCAGGCAGCATATTGAAAGGTCTTGTTTTCTTATCCATTCAGCCACTCTCTGTCTGTTCACTGGTGCATTTAATCCATTGATATTTAGTGTAACTATTGATAGGTATGGATTAACTGCTGTTATTATGTTAATTTTTGTGGTGCTATTTGTTCCTTTGTTCTGCAGGCCTTCTTGTGCTGAGTTCCTATTTTTGTACTACTTCTTGTCAGTTTCTTCTTAGTTTTAACGTTTCCCTGTTCTGACTGGATCTTCATTTTCATGGTAAGTTGTGAAATACTCATTTTATTTGAGGTTACCCTATAGTCTATTAAGTTTTCCCTGTGTTTATGACAGTCTACTCGACTTCCTCACCACCTGGATCTCTGTTGCTATATTTTTTCTTTCTTTGACGCTGTTAATATTATTATCTTTGGTTGGCCTCACAGGTCCTCTGAATTCATTGCTGTAATTTTGTTCTGTTCTGAACTCTGCTATCAACTGAGTTCCAGGTGGTGTTGCCACATCTGTCAATCTCTGGTTGTTGTCTGTTCTTGCTGGTTTTCATTCCAAAGAGCTCCCTTTAGGATGTACTGAAGCACTGGATTGGCTTTGACAAAATCTCTTAGCTTCTGTTTATCCTGGAATATTTTGATTGTACTATTGTATTTGACTGACAATTTTGCCGCATAGATGATTCTAGGTTGTTGTTGTTGTGGTTGTTGTTGTTGTTGTTGTTGTTGTTTTACGGTTTTATATATGTCTCCCCATTGCTTTCTTGCCTGCATGGTTTCTACTGAGAAGTCAGAGCTTAATCTGATTTGCTTGCCTTTGTAGGTAACACTTCTCTTTTCCCTGGCTGCTTTTAGGATTCTCTCCTTGTCTTTGATTTTGGAGAGCTTGATTATAATATGTCTCAGTGATTTTCTTTTGGGGTCTATATTTCCTGGGGTTCATTCAGCTTCTTGAATGCTTATCTTCTCATTCTTTCAAGATGTTAGGAAAATGTTCTTCCAGAAGCTCTTCAGCTATCTCTTCTGTGGACATCTGTGATTCTTCCTGTTCTGGAATGCCAATAATTCTTAAGTTGTTCCTCTTCATGTTATCCAGCATGAATCTTAGACTCTCTTTAGATTTTTCATCCTTTTTTCTGCTTGCTCTTCTATCTTAGCAGTATTGAGAGATTTGTCTTCCAGCTCGCTGGTTCTGGCTTCCATCTCTTCCATTCTACTCCTTTCCCCTTTCAGTGTATTGTCCATTTCTGATATTTTATTATTAATTATCTGAACTTCTTTTTGCAGGTTTTGGATTGTTTCCAATGCCATATCTATCTTGCTCCTGTAGCACTTTCCTGACTTCTTCCTAATTTTCTTCCATCTCTTTTTGGAGCATTTGAATTTGTTTCCATATCATTCTTCTGAATTTCTTCTCAGGCAGATCCAGAGCATGCTCTTCTACTGGAAAGTTTGTGTGTGCATCCAGCTCATTTGTCTTAGTTACTTTTTTCTGGTTTTGGATATGTGTGGAGATCTTTAATTGTGTTTCCTTGGACATTTTCAGTAGTTATGTGTACTTTTATTGCTTAAATGGATATATGTTGCTTTGTTGTTAAGCTTACTGAGCATCTTCTGATGGATATGATCTGGAGATATGATTCCCTTTTCACATGTAATGCCTAGCAGCTGGTATTGGCTCTTGTCCAAATGGTGGGGTATTACAGGATATGCTTGTATCTTGGCTATATAAGCACAGTTGCTGTCTCTTCTTGTGTAAGGTAGTGGGAGAAAGCTCCTACCCATAGGAAAAGAGTGAGGCCAAGAGGACCAAACAAAGAAACAATATAAAAGCCTCGACTTGACTGTGGCCTCGCCCTTTGGCCTCAGAACCTCTGGCTGGCGGGATTGATTCAGAAATCACCATATTTTGCTTCCACAGCCAGATTTATCCACAGTGGGGGGTGTGGGAAACTGGTGCCCAGAGACTCAAAAAAGATCCAAAACTGTGCAGCTCTTCAGCAGACCCCTCTTTCTTGACTTTTTTCTGAGCTTTAGCAGAGGAGCTTTTACTATCTGTATCTGCTTACCCACCTCCAAACTGGGCTCTTCAACCTTTAAAAAGGTCTTATGCAGCAGCTTTGCCTCATGCAATACGTCATTTGAATTCTTGACAGCTGCTTCCATGAGTGCTGATGGTTGATATGAGCAAAATGAAGTCTTTAACAACTTCAATCTTTTCTTCATTTATATGGATGTTGTTAATTGGGCTGGTGATGAGGATTCTTGTTTTCTTTACAATGAGATGTAACCCATACCAAAGGCTGTAGTCTTTGATCTTCATCAGTAAATATTTTAAGTCCTCCTTGCTTTCAGGAAGCAATGTTGTATCAACTGCATATCGTAGGTTCTTTAGAAGACTTCCTCCAATCCTGATGCCACATTTTTCTTCATATAATCCAGCTTCTCAGATTATTTTCTCACCATACACATTGAATAAGTATGGTGAAAAAATACCTGGTACATACCTTTCCTGGTTTTAAACCATTTTAACCCCTGGTTGTGTTTTGAAAAACTGCCTCTTGGTCTATGTACAGCTTCCTCATAAGCACGATTAAGTGTTCTGGAATACTCATTCTCCACAGTGTTGACCATAACTTGTCGTGATCAACAAAGCTGAAAGCCTTTGCATAGTCAATAAAGCACAGATAAACATCTTTCTGATATTCTCTGCTTTCATCCAAGTTCCATCTGACATCAGCAATATATCCCTAGTTCCATGTCCTCATCTGAATCTGACTTGAACCTCTGGCAGTTCTCTATCAATGTACTGTTGCAGTTGTTTTTGAATTATCTTGAGTAAAGTTTTACTTGCTTATGATATTAATGATATTATCCAATGATTCCCACCTCTCTTTAGAATGAGATACAACCCTGGCTTACACCTTTCCTGATATTAAACCATTCAGTGTCCCCTTATTCTGTTTGAACAACTGTCTCTTAATCTATGTACAAGTTCCTCATGAGCATAATTAAGTGTTATGGAATACCCATTCTTCACAATGTTATCCAACTTGTCATTATATTCACAGTCACAGCCATGTTTTTCTTCATGTAACCCAGTTTCTCAGATTATTTGCTCAGCATACAGGTTAAATAAGTGTGGTTAAAGAATACAACACTGTCACACACCTTTCCTAGTTTTAAAACATTCAGCGTTTCCATATTCTGTTCAAACAACTGCCTTTTAGTCCAACTGCCTCTTGGTCATGAGATTTCTCATGAGCACAATTAAGCATTCTGGAATACTCATATTCACAATGTTGTCCAAAGCTTGTCATGATCAATGACAAAGCATAAGTAAATGTCTTTCTTGATACTGAATGAGAAAGTCCAAGGTGCATTGAAGGAATTGGCAAAGAACAAGACACTGGGAATTGATGGAATAAAAAATTGAAACCTTTCAAGAAAGTGAGGCAGCACAGGAGGCACTCACTCATCTCTGCCAAGAAATTTGGAAGACAACTATCTGGTCGACTGATTGGAAGAGATCCATATTTGAACCCCGTTCCAAAGAGAGGTGACCCAATGGAATGTGGAAATCATCGGACAATATCTTTGATATCCCAAGCAAGTAAAGTTTTAC
>NW_006408811.1:193339-197102 GCF_000296735.1 Chrysochloris asiatica | reverse complement strand
ACCATACTTATTCAACCTGTATGCTGAGCAAATAATACGAGAAGCTGGGTTCTATGAAGAAAAACGTGGCATCAGGATTGGAGGAAGACTCATTAACAACATGCGATGTGCAGATGACACAACCTTGCTTGCTGAAAGTGAAGAGGATTTAAAATATTTACTGATGAAGATCAAAGAGCACCACCTTTGATATGGATTACATATCAGTGTAAAGAAAACAAAAATCCTCACCATTGACAAATACAGAACATTCTTATCAATGGAAAAAAATTGAAGTTGTCAAGGACTTCTTTCTTCTTGGATCAACTATCAACACTCACAAAAACAGCAGTCAAGAAATCAGACAACGTATTGCATTAGTCAAATCTGCTGCACAAGACCTTTTTAAAATGTTGAAGAGCAAACATGTCAGCTTGAGGACTAAGAGGTACCTGACCCAAGCCTTGGTATTTTCAATAACCGCATATTCATATGAAAGCTGGACAGTGAATAAGGAAGACCATAGAAGAATTGATGCTTTTGAATTTTAGTTTTGGAGGATAATATTGAAAGTGTCATGGGCTGCCAAAAGAACCAATAGATCCATTTTGGAAGATGTGCAGCCAGAGTGCTTCTTAGAGGCCAAGATGGCCAAACTTCGTCTCTCATACTTTGGGCATATTGTCAGAAGGGACCAGTCGCTGGAAAAGGATATCATGTTTGGTAAGATGGAGGGTCAGAGTAAAGAGGAAGACCCCCAATGAGATCGATTGGCCAAGTGGCAGCATCGATGGATTCAAGCGTGGCAACAGTAGTGAGGTTGGCCCAGGATCAGGCAGTGTTTCATTCTGCTGTGCATAAGGTGGCTATGGGTTGGTACCAACTCGATGGCACCTAACAACAACAACAGCAAATATCTTTCTAGTATTTTCAGCTTTCAGCCAAGATCCATCTAACATCAGCAATGGTATACCTCATTTTACAGTCTCTTCTGAATCAGAGTTGAATTTCTGGTAATTCCCTGTTGATGTACTGTTGCAGTCATTTTTAAATTATCTTCAGCAAAATTTTACTTGCAAGTGATAGCAATAATATTGTTCAACGATTTCCATATTTATTGGGTCATCACTCTTTGGGATAGACACAAATATGGATCTCTTCCAATCAATTGACCAAATAGCTATCTTCCAAATTTCTTGTCATAGATGAGTTACCTCCAGTGTTTCATCAATTTATTTTGAAAGATTTCAATTTTATTTTATCATTTCCTGGAGCCTGGTTTTTCACCATTACCTTCAGTGAAGTTTGGACTTCTTTCCTCAATGCAATCAGTTCTTGCTCATATGCTACCTCTTGAAATGGTTGAACATTGACCATTTCTTTTTGATACAGTGACTTTAGGTATATCTTCCATCTTCTTTTGATGCTTTCTGCATCATTTAATATTTTGCCCATAGAAACATTCAATATTGCAAGTCAGGCTTGAAGTTTTCTTCAAGTTCTTTCAACTTCTTCCCTTTTGGTTTCCTAACTCCAGGTCTTTACACATTTCATTATAGTATTTGTCTTTGTCTTCTAGAGCTGCTCTTTGAAATTTTCTGCTCAGCAATTACACCTCCTGATTTCTTCCAATCACTTTAGCTTCTCTACTCTCAAGAACAAGTTCAGTGTCTCTTCTGACATCCATTTTTGTTTTTTCTCTCTATCTTGTCTTTTTAATAACCTTTGCTTTCTTCCTGCACCATGTTCTTTATGTCATCCCACAATTCTTCTGATCTTTGGTCATTAGTGTCTAATGCATCAAATCTGTTCTGGAGATGGTCTCTAAATTGAGATGGGATATGTTCAAACTCATATTTTGGTTCTCATTTACTTGTTTTAATTTTCTCCAGCTTGAACTTACCTGAACTTACATATGATCAATGGTCTGTTCCATTGACTGCCCCTGGCCTTGTTTTGGCTGATGATATCAAGTTTTCCATGGTATCTTCCCACAGATGTAATAAATGTGATACCTTTGTATTCCATCTGATGAGGTTCATATGTATAGTCATCTTTTGGAATAATGGTAATAGGTCAAAGTAGAATGCCTAATAATACATACATGAAATTGCATATGACGCAGATTAGGTTTATATTCAATTCAGAAGGGAGTAGTGCATTTATGTGATGTTTCAGGAGGTTGAGTTTTTCTGATGATTTCAAATTCATTTTCAGAAATTCCACCCAACTCTTATTCAATCTGGATATGGAACTACAAAAACACTATTAATTTAATCCACCAAAAAGTATAAACTTGCACTGTTCACTAAATACATGGAAGGTATACAAAAGATTTTCAATACCTTTACATCCTAGTCACAAACATATTTGGCACTTAGAAGAATAGAGTTTTGGCAACTAAGCAGTGTGGCCACCTGCAAGGGTCACCCAAGAACTGGTTGTGTTTCTTGCATATGTGGTACTTTATCTGGTGTATTCCCAGTTGGCAAGGAGTCCTGGTATGGTGCTGCAGGATAATGCACTGGACCAAAATGTCAGCTTGAATTGCAAAGTTGACAGTTCAAACTCACCAGCTGCTCCTTAGAAATCTTACACAGAGTTTCTATGAGTCAAAACTGACTTGATAGCACTTAAAAACAAAAACAACAGTTTAGATAGGGAAGCAGAGTAACAGGCTAGATCTGAGTTTAATGCAGCTGCCCTTGAATATGAAACAGAAGACCTAAAAGCTAGTAGTAGAAGTTTTCAAAAAAGTAAGACATTTTTTCAACTCAGTAGTCTAACAGCAATGAGATACAGGATGGCTAAAATTTAAAAGACTGACAATATCAAGTGTTGGTGAGGGTGTGGTGTCACTTGAATTTTCATATATTGCTAGTATGTGTTTAAGTGCTAAAATGCACCTTTGAGGACTAATGTGTATCTGACCCAAGCCATGGTATTTTCAATTGCCTCATTTGCATGCAAAGGCTGGGCAATGAATAAGGAAGGCTACGGAATAATTGATGCCTTTGAACTATAGTATTGGTGAAGAATATTGAATATACCACAGGCTGTCAAAAGAACAAACACCTCTGTCTTGGAAGAAGTACAACCAAAATGTTCTTTAGAAGCAAAACTTAGTCTCATGTACTGCAGGCATGGTATCAAGAGCAACCAGTCCTTGGAGAAGGATATAAGACTTGATAGACTAAAGGGTCTCTTCCAATCAGTCGGTCAGATAGTTGTCTTCGAGATTTCTTGGAAGAGATGAGTGAGTGCCTCTTGTGCCGCCTCGCTTTCTTGAAAGATTTCAATTTTTATTCCATCAATTCCTGGTGCCTTGTTTTTTGCCAATTCCTTCAATGCACTTTGAACCTCCTCCCTGAGTATCATTGGCTTTTGAACATATGGTACCCCTTGAAGTGGTTGAACATCAACCATTCCCTTTTGGTACAATGACTCTGTGTATTCCTTCCATCTTCTCTTATTCTGCATCATTCAATAATTTGCCTAGCGAATCTTTCAATAATGAAAGTCGAGGCTTGAATTTTTTTTTCAGTTCCCCCAGCTTGAGAAATGCTGACCGTGTTCTTCCTTTTTGGTTTTCTAATTCCAAATCTTTTGGACATATTGTCCGGAGGAAACAATCGTTGGAGAAGGATGTCATGCTGGGTAAGGTGGAGGGTCAGAGAAAAAGAGGAAGACCTTTAACGAGATGGATTGGCCAGGTGGCATCATTGATGGACTCAAGTGTGGCAGCGGTAGTGAGGTTGGCCCAGGATCAGACATTGTTTCGTTC
>NW_006408811.1:186054-192409 GCF_000296735.1 Chrysochloris asiatica | reverse complement strand
ATTGGAGGAAGACTCATTAACAACCTGTGATATGCAGATGATACAACCTTGCTTGCTGAAAGTGAAGAGGACTTGAAACATTTACTGATGAAGATCAAGGAACACAGCCTTTGGAATGGATTTCATCTCAATGTCAATAAAACAAGAATCCTCACCACTGGACCAATAAGCAACATTCTTATCAAAGGAGAAAAGATTGACGTTGTCAAGGTCTTCATTCTTCTTGGATCAACTATCAACATTCACAGAAGCAGCAGTCAGGAGATCAGACGACGTATTGCATTAGGCAAATTTGCTTCACAGAAACTTTTTAAAGTGTTGAAGAGCAGAGATGTCAGCTTGAGGACTAAGGTGTGCCTGACCCAAGCCATGGTATTTTCAATAGCCTCATATAGATGTGAAAACTGAACAATGAATAAGGAAGATTATAGAAAAGTTGATGCCTTTGAATTGTGATGTTGGAGGAGAATACTAAAAGTGCCATGGACTGCCAAAAGAACCAATAGATCTGATTTGGAGGAAGTGCAGCCAGAGTGCTCCTTGGAGGCCAGGATGGCTAAGGTTTGTCTCTCATACTTTGGACATATTGTCAGGAGGGAACAGTCTTTGGAGAAAGATGTCATGCTGGGTAAGATGGAGAGTCAGAGAAAAAGAGGAAGACCCCCAAAAAGATGAATTGGTCAGGTGGCATCATTGATGGCATCAAGTGTGGCAGCGATAGTGAGGTTGGCCCTGGATTGAACATTGTTTTGTTCTGCTGTGCATGGGGTTGCTATAAGTCAGTTCCGACTACATGGCACCTGACAACAACAACAACAGAGTAGAGGGTCAGCAAAACAGTAGAATTAAACAAAGCAAAAATTGTGGGGATGATACACGTGTTTCATTCTGTTGTACTATAAGCTGGAACCAACTCAACTACGGTTAACAACAACATCCACAAAATGGCTTGTACAATAATGATCTTGATGACCTTAATCATAATAGTTCAGGTTTGTTTCAGATATGTCTGTTCTCTGGGATCAGTGACTCCCTAGGCATATTTTTTTCTGGTAATGGAGTTCAGAAGCAAAAAAGGTGGAGAAAACCAGTCATGCCTATTGAAGTACCACTCAGAACTGGCACATAGTCACTTTTGTCCTGTTTCAATAAGCCGAAGAAAGACACAGAGAAGTAACAAAACATTTACTGGGAATTTACTACAGACCTGACAATCTTCATGCATTTCAGTTATGGTATTGGAGAAGAATATTAAAAGTACCAGGGACTGCCAAAAGAACAAACAAATTTGTGTTTGAAGAAGTAAAGCCAAAATGCTCCTTGCAAGGCAGACTGGCCAGACTTCAGACATATTATCAGGAAGGACTAGTCCCTGGAGAAGGATGTCATGTTTAGTAAAGTGGAGGGTCGGAAAAAAAGAGGAAGACCCCAACAAGATAGATTGGCACAGTGACAGCAGCAATGGGACAAACGTAACAATGACTGTGAGGTTGGCACAGGACCAGGCAGTGTTTCATTTTGTTGTGCATAGGGTCACTATGAGCACCTAACAACACTAACAATAATGCTGTGCTGGTGTGGTACTATTGGATAAAAACCAGACTGCTAACCACAAGATTGGTGATACAAACCTACCAGCCATGCCTTAGGTTGCTATTAGTCAGAACTGACTTGGTACTTGACAACAATAATGTAGTGAGATGAGTACAATTTTATTCCCTGCTACAGATGAAGAGAGTCCTGGTGTGGCACAGTAGGAAAATCAGTAGACTGCTAACCTCAAAGCAGGTGGTTCAAACCCACCAGCCACTCCTCAGAAAGCTTATACAGGGTCACTCTTAGTCGGCACTGATTCGACAGCACTTAACAACAACATAGATGAAAAAAAGGCACTCCTGGGTAGTGCAAATGGTTAAGAGCTTAATTAGTAACCTACCCAGAGGCATCTCAGAAGACAGGCCTAGTGATTTGCTTCCAAAAGGTCACAGCCTTAAAAACCATATGGAGCAGTTCTACTCTGTTGTTTTTGTTGTTGTTAAGTGCCGTCCAGTCGGGTCCGACCCATAGCGAACCTGTATAGGGTTTCCGAGGAGCAGCTGGTGAGCTTGAACCACCGACCTGGTAGTTCAAATGGCTTTGTAGTCTCATGCATTAACCTACAGCACCACACCAATTCTACTCTACATACATGGAATTGCCATGAGTCAGACACAATTAACAACAACATAGATGAGAATTAGAGAAGATAAGCATTTTTTTCTAAGACCACAAGTCCAGCTAATAGGAGGGATTTGAGCACAAAACCCCCACATAAAGCTAGATGTTAGAAGATTCTTGTTTCAGTCTTCACTCTACTTGTAAAACTCACAAAAATCTGTGGAATTAATTGGAACCTAAATTTCCAAGTGGTTTGAAAAGTCATTTAACCTATCTGGCTTTCAGTTTCTCCTTGTGTAAAATGAGAGTTACACTAGATCTCTAAGCTCATTTCCGAGTATAAATTTAATGCTAAGACTCAGTAAACTTAGTGGAGTTATTCATAAACCTGGCAATAGTTCTCAATGGAGAATTTTCTAAATACTAAAAACAAATCCCCTTAAAACAGCTACACTTAATTCCATTGCAAACAAACATTCTTGGAGATCACAAACCACGATGCAATCTCTTCATGTAGAGCAGGTAACTGTTTAACTACCACTTCTTTAATACTGAATTTTGTGTTGAAGTTATTTGTAAAAGCACTAGGAAGAGTAATTCATTGTGAAATTAGATAAGCACAAAAACTCACTGCCATTGAGTCAGTACAAGCTCATAGTGATACTACTGCTACTATTGTTGTCGATAAGTGCCTTCCAGTTTGTTCCAACTCATAGCAACCCTGTATAGGATTCCTGATTCTATAAATTTTGGAGCTAGCAGAAAGCCTCATGTTTCTCCCACCAAGTGTCTGGTGAGCTTGAACCACTTGTGGTTCACAGTCACATGCTAATCCTAAAATGGGGGAATGCTTAGTTCCATTGTGCATAGGGTTACTATGAATTGGAATCAATTCAACAGCACCTAACAACAGCAACACAAGGTTTCCCCCCCACAAGTCTATCAGATTGTTGTACTATGGTGGTTTGCATGTTACAGTAATGCTGGAAGCTATACCACTGAAGTTCCAAACACTAGCAGGGCCACCCATGGTGGAGCTTCAGTGGCCCTTCTAGACTAAGAGCAAACTAGGAAGAAGGAAGAAGTGATCCACTTCTGAGAAATTAGCCCCTGAAAACTTTATGAATAGCAGCAGAACATTGGCCGATATCATGCCTGGAAGTCAGCTCCTCAGGTTAGAAAGTACTTAAAATACAGCTGTGGAAGATCTGGTGCCTCAAAGTAGAGTTGACCTTAAAGACATAGATGGAGCAAAGCTTTCACGACATTCATTTGCTGATATTGTACAACTCAAATGAGAAGACACTACTGCAAACATCCATTGAAAATTGTAACGTGCAATGTATGAAGTATGAATCTAAAAAAAATCTAATATTATCAAAATGAAATGGGAGACTCCCCACAAGATGGCAGACTAAGCAGACATGCTACAACAAAGTCCCACTACAACAAAGGATACGAGAGACCAAATGAAACAGACGCAGATGAAAATCCTAGAACTCTGAACTTTATTCAGAATAAAGGTTAGAGAAATGGATTAAGTGCTTGATGAGAGGACAAACTAAGCAGGGATGGTGAGAGAGGGAGACTGACTGGCAAAGGGTCAACCAGACATGACAAGACCATATTGAAATTTTGTGAGCAGCTTTGGCAACAAAAGGTGGCCAAGCAGGGCAGATTCATACAGGCAACAGGAAAGTGGAATTACTTCTTTTACCTCATGCTCCCATGGTGACCACAGGTGTGACAAACTCTCACCCTCATCCACTCCGAGTACAGACCCTGCTCTCCTGGAGTTTGAAGCCATGTGATTATGAGCCATGCCATTATGAGGCGGAGCTAGCTGGGTGGCTTTGGTGTCTGGATTCAGACAGGCTTGGCTCCAGACCTATAGAACCCACAGATGCACCAGAGCAGTATTAGTCTAGCAGGAACATTCATAACCAGCCACCCTGCCCCAGCTGCCCTGAGGTCCTAACAGACACATATTCCAGCTCCATCAAAGGCCTCCATGAACTACTTCTAGATAGAGTGCCCTGAACATAGATAACACCTAGGTCTATATGAACTTCATCTAAGGCCAGAAACTCCTCTGTCACATACCTCCCACCTCAGAAGGTTCTGGAGGGGGCTCAGGATTCCATCTAAGGTCCTAAACACTGAAAAGGCTCTGCAATAGGCCTATTTCACTGGGCATGTTCCAGAGCCCCTATTAGATATTCTAATCATGTATAGGCTGAAGATGGGCTTACAAACTTTCTGTAATCATGTTTCCTGACATTCCTTTCTATCCCACTCAAGTGTCTATTTTACAATAGTAGACAAGGGAAATAATATTCATAAGATAATCAAGCATCTTAACATTGTTTCCCCTCTTCAGACTATGCCTCAATCCCTGTATTACAGAGCCCTGTTGTTCTACAGTTGAGCATACATCATTATGCCCCATTTAGCCCATGCTAAGCTACCTCAGTGTTCCCCTATCTACCTTGTTCTGTCACCCCTTACCCCTTCTTGTGTATTGCCCTCCACAACACCTGAACTATCATGTGTCTACCCACTACCCTGCACAAGACCTTTTAGTAGTGTTCAATAGCAAAGATGTCAGTTTGAAGAAAAAGGTGCACCTGACCCAAACCATGGTGTTTTCAATAGCCTCATATGCATATGAAAGTTGGACAATGAATAAGGAAGACCATAGAAGAATTGATGGGTTTGAATTATTGTGTTGGATAAGAATATTAACAGTACTATGAACTGCTAGAAGAACAAACAAATCTGTGTTGGAAGAAGTACAGCCAGAGTACTCCTTGGAGGCCAGGATGACCAAACTTCATCTCTCACACTTCAGACATGGTGTCAAAAGGGACCAGTCGCTGGAGAAGGATATTATGTTTGGCAAGGTGGAGGGTCAGAGAAACAGTGGAAGATCCCCAGATAGATGGATTGACCAAGTGGCAGCATCAATGGGCTCAAGCATGGCAACAATTGTGAGGTTGGCCCAGGACCAGGCAGTGTTTCGGTCTGTTGTGCATAAGGTCACTATGGGTCAGTACCCACTCAATGGCACCTAACAACAACAACATATAATTACAATAATGAATTAATAACTACATACAAATTAGTCCACTGAAGATAAATAGAAGTTAATTAGATGAAAGGGAGAGAACTGGATGGAAAATAAGAGCATTCCTAACAGAATCACAGTGTTTGCCTGTCTATCTGTCCATCTATCCATCCATCCATCTACCCATCTTGCTTTCAAAACAGTACAGTACTAAGTGATCATGGATGTATAAGCAAGTTGAAATCATCTCAGGATTGGATGAACACATTAACAGCTTGCAATATGCAGATGATAAAATCTTGCTTACTGAAAGCGAGGAGAACTTAAAATATTTACTGGGTGATTATCAAAGGCTACAGCCTTCAGTATGGATTGCACCTGAATGTAGAGAAAACAAATACCCTAACAAATAGACAAATAACATCAAGATAAACAGAGAAAAGATTGAAGTTATCAAAGACTTTATTTTGCTTGGATCCATAATCCAACACTCGTGGAAGCAGCAGTGAAGAAATCAAATGACATGGGCAACTTGGACATTGGATACCCAAAATGAGGGTGGGGGGAGCCACAAAGGCAAGAAGTAACTGGCTTACAAGCTTTCAAGAGGGAACCTAGAGCTAGGGGGCATGGAGGAAGGCAGAATTTCTAGTGAGTACTATCCAATCTGTCCAGGCAGAGCTGATGAAATGAAATGCAGAAGGGTCACTTGTGATACAATAGTGAATGATTGTTATCAGGACTGATTGTGAGGGTTGGAAATGTAAAGGTAGACATTTTGTAGCAAGGAAGGGGTTATTAACTCTCCAGTCTAGGAGCAGAGGTCTCTAGGACCATCAATGGAGAAGAGCCAAGAGCGGGACCCTACCCAGAGAAGCAGTGAGGCCCGAGATGGAGGCAGAGACAATGACATGGAGTGATGAAGCGGCTGGGGACTTTGGATCCAGAGAGGGAGAGGGACTGGGTCCTGAAGAATTGGGGGGGAGGGGTGTAGAGGGCAGGTTTATAGGGTATACCCTTTGGTCGGTTGATGATGCATGGAGGGGATTGAAACCATGGCAATGAGATGATATACAATGGAATGAATGTAAAACTAAAGTTCTCTCATGTAAAATATCATATAATTCACAA
>NW_006408811.1:171549-173159 GCF_000296735.1 Chrysochloris asiatica | reverse complement strand
CAGAAAGAAACTCAACAAAGTTACAGAAAAACTAAACAACACAATCAGCCAACTGGACCTCATAGATGTGTATAGAGCATTCAACCCAACACCAGCACAATACAGATTCTTTTCCAGTGCACATGGAACATTATACAGAATAGACAATGTCTTAGGCCATAAAATAAACCTCCATAAATTTACAAATATCAAAATACTACAAAGTATCTTCTCAGACCACAATGCTATCAAATTAGAAATCGGCAATAGAAATACCAAGGAAATAAATCCAAATACATGGAAACTGAATAACACTCTGCTGAAAAGCAACTGGGCAGTAGAAGAAATTAAACATGAATTCACAAAATTCCTAGAAACAAATGAGAATGAAAACACAACATACCAAAATCTCAGGGACATGGTGAAAGCGGTGCTGAGAGAACAATTTATTGCAATAAACATACACATCCAAAAAGAAGAAAGAGCTAAAATTAACACAATTAACACATCATCCACAACAATTACACATAGACCAACAGAGGGAACCTACAGGCATCAAAAGAAAAGAAGTAATAAAGATTACAGCATAAATAAGTGGGATAAAAAAAAGAAAAACTACAGAAGAGATGGATACATTTTTAGAAAAATACAACCTACCTAAACTTACAGTGAAGTAGAAAACTTGAACAGACGCATAACAAAAGAAGAAATTGATCAGATCATAAATAAACTCCCAACCAAAAAAAGTCCAGGCCCAGGTGGCTTCACTGATGAATTCTACCAAACATTCAGGAAACAGCTGTCACCAATTGTACTCAAATTATGCCATAATATAGAGGAGGATGGAAAACTTCCTAATGCATTTTATGAAGCAAGCATAATACTCATACCAAAACCAGTGAAGGACATCACTAAGAAAGAAAATTATAGACATCTCTTCTAAGTTTTCAAATTTTTTGGAGTAAAACTTTTCATATTATTCTGTTATTATCCTTTTTATTTCCTTTGGTTTCGTTGTGACATCTCCCGTGTGGTTTCTAATTTGAGTTATTTGTGTTTTCTCCCTTCTTTCTTTTGTTAGGTTTGCCAATGGGCTGTCAATTTTGTTAATCCTTTCAAAGAACCATGACTGGCTACTACAAGAATCAGCAAGCTGTTCGCCAGGAAGACATCAAGGCTAGCAATCAAGTTCCTTCAGGACAAACTCCCCTCTAAGACTGAAACTCAAAAGGAACACACAAACAAGCATGTAAGCTTGCTGGCGACCGTATTGGTCTACTGATGAGTGGAAGGGGGAAAAGGCAGCAATGAAGAAATGGTCTGAGTTCAACCACAGTCCATTGACTCCCATTAACCTAGAGATGAGAGAGGAAGGGCTGGTTGGTCCAAAGTGTGGTGAGATCTGGAGAAACCTGAACCTATGGACAAGGACATAGCTACAGAGGGCTAGAGTTGAGAATGAAGCATCCAGCTGATATGAAATGAGGGGAGATGCACAAGAACACCCAAACTAGCCTCAATGGCTCAATAATCAGAACTCGACTAGAGGAAGATTGAAAAAAAAGTTGTTTTTTTTGGATAAAGGAAACAAGGATAAATTGCTACAATTTGATGAGCCTTACCTATACTCA
>NW_006408811.1:166140-171449 GCF_000296735.1 Chrysochloris asiatica | reverse complement strand
AAAAAAAAAAAAAAAGAAATCAAATGACACATTGTACTAGGCTAATCTGCTGCACAAAACCTGTTTAACGTGTTCAAGAGCAAAGACGTCAGTTTGAGGACTAGCTACACCTGACCCAAGCCATGGTATTTTCAATAGTAGCTTCATATGTGTGTGAAAGTTAGATAATTAATAAGGAAGACCATACAAGAATTGATGTACATGAGTTATGGTGTTGGAAAAACTGCCAGAAGAACAAACAAATCTGTCTTGGAACAGATAGAGCCAGAATGCTCCTTAGATGCCAGGATAGTGAGACTTAGTCTCTCATACTTCCAACACATTATCAGGAAGGACCAGTCCCTGAAGGAGGACCTCATGCTTGGTAATGTAGATGATCAGCGAAAAAGAGGAAGATTCCCAAGGAGATGGATTGGCACAGTGAAATCAGTTCAATTGTAACAATAATTGTGAGGATGGCACTGGAACAAGCCATCTGTGTTCTGTGGTGCACAGGGTCTTTATGAACCAGCTACATGGCACTAACAACAACAACAATAACATGTAATCATAGAATCACAGTAGTTCAGAAGGGAATTCCAGGTCACGTGGTATTCAAAAGGATTCTTGATGTTATTGTGCATTAGGCAATGGACTACAAACTATAATGTTGGCAGTTCAAATCCACCAGCTGCTCCGTGGGAGAAAGATGAGACTGATTTGTATTTACTGTTTTGGAAACACTACATTGGGTCACTAAAAATCGGAACTGACTCAATGGCAGTGGATATGATTTTGGGTAGTATTTATAGAATAAAAAAACTTGGAATTTTGAGGAACCTTAGGTTCAACCTACCTCACAAATGTCATAATCTCTGAAATATCATTTAATTTAACCAGAATGAAGACAGAGTGTATAATTGATATAAGACTTTTTCTTTATGGGGTAGGCATTTAATTCCTAATGAAACATCATTTGCTGTGTTACCTTGAAGTTTGTTGGCATTATTGCACATTTTCTAGGTAGCATTTTGCTCCATTTCAGAAGCTAATTTATGGTCAACCTTTATATCATTTCTCTTTCCCAGGGCCAGTAATTTGTCTACAGTGGACACTTGTCTAGTTCTATCCAGGGAAATCTGAAAATATGGCTATTGGAAGGTTACCAGGGAAGATTTCCTCCCTGAAAAAAAGGAAAGAGGGCTAGGAAGAGATCTCTTTTTTTCTCCACCACCCCTCTACCCCACATCTTTTTGCTTGGAGCATTATCATGTGAGAACATGATTCTTGTTATTATGACACCCATCTTGCATACTAAAGAGAGATATCACCAACACATGGAGATTGATAGAAAGTAAAGAGCAAACATTGGTCTTTTATGACTTGGCTGAGTCACTGTACCAGTCCTGGAACCTTGTACATTCAGGTAAGTGAGCAACAAATGTTTTTTTATGGTTTAAGTCATTCTTAATGCTATTCTTGGCTGCTTGTAACCAAATGCATTCCTGATACGAATAGTAGTCTAACTGGCATATGTCTTAGTTATCTAGTGCTGTTGTAACAAAAATACCACAATTGGGTGGCTTTTAAAGCCATAAACCAAACTCATTGCTCACAAACTGGTTCTGACCCTATAGGACATAGCAGGAAATGCACAACAATTCTAATGCTGTAAATCGTTATGAAAGCAGACTGCCACATCTTTCTCTCATGGACCATCTGGTAGGTTAGAACCACCAACCTTTTCCAGTTCTTGTTGTTAGGTGCCATTAAGTCTGTTCAGACTCATAGTGACCCTGTATAGAGTTTCCAAGGAGTGGCTAGTAGTGGATTCTGAACCACCGACCTCGTGGTTAGCAGTCTGGAGCTTATCCTATAGTGCCACACCAAGACTCCAATTTAGGCCCTGCACACTATAGCACCTTAAAGTGGCTTTAACAAACAGAAATTTGTTATCTTACAATTTGTTGTTGTTGTTTAGTGCTGTCAAGTCAGTTCCAACTCATAGCAACTCTGTATAAGGTTTCCGAGGAGTGTCTGATTAGCTTGAACCTCTGACCTTGTGGTTCAAACCAACCTTGCAGTCCAGTGCATTAGCCAGCAACGCCACACCAGGACTCCACAATTTAGGAGGCCAAAAGCCCAAATTCAGAACCCCAGCTCTAGGCAAAGGCTGTCTGTCTGTATTGACTCTAGGGAAAGGTACTTGTCTCTTTTCAGTTCCTGTTACTCTGGTCTTTGACTATCTTCATGTGGCCTGGAATCTCTCTTCCCCCACCTGGCTTCTTTGCTTCTAAAACTAATCATCTCCTTTACATCTCACCAGTGATTAGTTTAACACAAACAATACATTGACATTGATTCATTAGTATAGCAAAACCCTATTCCAAAACATTATACCTACAAGTATGTGGATTAGGTTCTACAACATGTGTTTTGGGAAAACATTCAATCCATAATAGGATCTTACAAGGCAGTTCACATTCTACATAACACTTCCACATATATTGCATGATTTAATCCTCCCAGCAATCCTGAGATGAGAGAGTGCATCTACTATTGTCCTTCATTTTATAAATATAAATACTGATTTAAAAACAATGAGTCTTGATCAGGTAAAAAGGGTTCAGGGCAGAGAACCAAAACTCTGAATCACATAGGTAAGAACCTTTTAAAAGTTTGAAGGCTTATAGCTAGTGGAACTTGGAGCAGAAGCAAGAAATCGTGTATTTTTAAATCCGCCGGGCTTGGTGGCCCAGAGTCAACAACTTGGATGAGACTAAATGGCAAGACCAAGCAGGGGAGCAGAACCAGCATGGAATAATGATGCAGGAAGCTCAGAGCAAAGGTAGACAATACACCTTGTTCATTTGGCTTTGTTCTGTTTATTTTCCTTCTTTTTTTTTTTTCTTTTGGTATCTGTTCATTGGCCCCACACTGTTTGTGCACCTCCATTCTGGTGACTAGAGGGGGGGCCTGAGTGAGTGGACGCCCCCCACCCTCACCACTGGTGGATTCTTCTGCTATGCATGCCCACAGATACTGTCAGCGCAAGAGTCGGCTCTGAACTGTTTTTCAATAGCTAAAAGGCCAGAACAAGGGGTGTGTGTAGAGGGAAAGAGGGTTTAAAAACAAAACAGGACAAAAATTCAATTAAATCCTGAAGAATAACATAACCACCAACAGTGGTATCATCAAATTTATTAGGCAGCTTTGAAGGCAAGAAGCTGAAAGAAGACATTAAAGTCATACTCATATTAAGCTACAGATATGTTTTTCTTCTCTCCCTCCTCTCCCTTTTCTGTGATTATAGACTACAGTATCCTATCTAGTTTTTGTTGTTTTATTGTTGTTGTTTTTTATTTTGGTGTGTTTTTCTTTCTTTCTTGTGTTTTTTCTGTTGCTGTTTTGCTGTGTAATGTTCCCCACTGTACCTTTGGGAGACTCTTTCTCTCCCTACATTACAAAGAAGAGACATCAACTGCTTCCATATACTCAAGCTACAATCACACTCTATAAAACACCAAAACCAGGCAAGAACCAATACCAACTGCCATATACCAGGGAGGCAGACAATAACGGTGAAAGTTACTCTGAGTTACGCAATTAGAAGAGTGAAAAGGGAAGCCCACATCATGATCACATCTACCTGCAAGCAATCAGAAAGCATATAAAAATACCTAAACACATACTCAATTAAGTATTAAGACCACAGATAAACACTAAACATGTCCAAGAAGCAAAAGCAGATAACTGTATCAGCACATGTCCAGAAACAAGATAAAATGTCTGAGACAAATGACCTAGAGGTAGACCTGGACTACATTCTAGAAGGAGGGCAGGCCTTAGAAATGACTAAGAAGGAATTCAGAAAAATGATTATAAAATGTTTCAAAACACTTTACAATGGAGATGAGAAAAATAAGGAAGAAGTCAGGAAAGTGCTACAGGAACAAGCAAAAAAGATAGATACAGCATTGGAAACAATTCATACCTACAGTAACAGGTGCAAACGATCAATAATAGAATATCAGAAATAGATAATACACTGAAAGGGCAATGGAGTAGAATAGAAGAAATGGAAGGCAGAACCAGTGAGCTAGAAGACAAATCTCTCAATACCACTAAGATAGAAGAGCAAGCAGAAGAAAGGATAAAAAAAAATCTGAAGAAGGTCTAATACTCATGTTGGACAACATGAAGAGGAATAACATAAGAATTATCTGAATTCCAGAACAGGAAGAATCACACAAGTCCACAGAGGAAAGAGCTGAAGAGCTTCTGGAAGAAAATTTCTCTAACATGCTGAAAAGATAAACATTCAAGAAGCTCAACGAACCCAGGAAGGGTAGACCCTGAAAAGAAAATCACTAAGACATCATAATTAAGTTCTCCAAAATCAAAGATAAGGACAGAATCCTGTAAGCAGCTAAGAAAAAGAGAAGTATCACATACAAAGGCAAAAAAGTCAAATTAAGCTCGGATCTCTGAGCAGAAACCATGCAAGCAAGAAGGCAATGGGGAGACATATATAAAACACTGAAAGAAAAAAAACTGTCAACCAAGAATCCTTTATCCATCAAAACTATCAATCAAATATGACAGCATAATCAAAACATCCAAAGATAGCAGAAGCTAATGGATTTTGCCAAAGCCAATCCTGCACTACAAAACATCCTAAAGAGAGTTCTGAGGACTGAGAAACAAGAACAGACAACAACCAGAGATTGACATATGTGGCAGCACTTCCCAGAACTAAACTGATAAATGGAAGTGTCAAGAACAGAACAAAACTATAAGAACAAACTCAGAGACTCTGGGAGGTCAGTCTATGATCAAAACAATTACAATGTAAAAGAAGGTAAACATGTAGGAAAAGAGATCCAGGTGGTGAGAAAGTCAAGTAGATTGCACTAAATGGAAGGAAAAGTTAATGGGATATAAGGTAACCTCAAAGAAAATTTACACTACACAACATACCAAGAAAATGAAAATCCAAGAATAACATGGAAATATTAAAACTATGAGGAAACTCACAAGAAAGAACACAAAAAGCATGAACTCAGCAAAGGAAGACAAACAGAACAAAGAAAACAATAACACCACACACACAAAAAAAACATAATGGCAGCAATTAATCCATTGTTGTTGTTGTTGTTGTCAGGTGCCATCGAGTCGGAACCTACTCATAGCGACCCCATGCATAGCAGAACAAACCAATGTCCCATCCTGGGCCAACCTCACTACCGCTGCCACACCCGAGTCCATCAATGATGCCACCTGGCTGATCCATCTCATTGGGGGTCTTCCTCTTTTTCTCTGACCCTCCA
>NW_006408811.1:158478-160691 GCF_000296735.1 Chrysochloris asiatica | reverse complement strand
AGAGCATCTGGGTTAAACTGATTATATTCAGAGGTGGTTCAATGGGGCTGCCACTGATCAACCCAGGGTCTGCGTATGCTGTCCCCAGCATAGATGGGTCTGGTGAAAAGAGATGGAGATAAGATTCATATGATTCAATAGTGAATAACTGTTATCATGACTAATTGCAACTGTCACAATGGTAAAGGTAGAAGTTTTGTAACAAAAACAGGGGAGTGGTTAATCTTACAGTCCAAAAACAGAGGACTCTAGGACCATCAAGGAGGAGTGCACAAGCAGAATGCAGAACCTTATCCAGAGAAGCAGCAACACCAGAGATGGAGGCAGAGATGGGGACTTCGAGACAGTGAGTGGCTGAGGACTCTAGATTCATGGGAAGAGAGGGACTAAGAGCTTGTGGCCAGGAGTCATACTTGCAGAATGTGCCCTTTGGAGATGTAAGTTATTATATATATCTGAGTCCTTTTTTGTTTTTGTTTTTTAAAAAGAGAGAAATACTGTTAACTGATGGTACATGGAGGGAATTACAATCATTGTAATGAAACAAGGAATATGATTTGTTGAATGTAAAACTGATGAACTGCCCTGTAAACTTTCACTCAATCCACAATAAAAAAAAACTTAAAAAAAAGAAAAGAAAAGGCATTTGACAAAATCCTTCATTCCTGATAAAAACACTCAACGAAGTAGGAATTGAAGGGAAATTCTTCAGCATAATTAAGAGCATGTATACAAAACCAACAGCCTACATTACTCTCAATGGAGAGAAACTGAAAGCCTTCCCTCTGTGAACAGCAACCAGACAGGGATGCACTTTTCACCACTCTTATTAAATGTTGTGCTGGAAGTCTTAGCAAGAGCTATATGACAAGACAAGGAAATTAAAGACATCCAAATTGGCAAAGAGTCACTCACTGACTTCAAAATTTATTACACAGTTACAGTGGTCAAAACAGCTTGATACTGGTACAATGACAGATACATTGATCAATGGAACAAAATTGAGAATCCAGAAATTAACCCATCCATATACAGTCAACTGATTTTTTACCAAGTACCTAAATATATCTCAGGGGGAGGTGATAGTCTCTTCAACAGATAGTACTGGCAGAATTGGAAAGTGACATGCAAAAGATTGAAACAAGACTTTTACCTCACACCTTATACAAAAACCAACTCAGCATGGATTAAAGACCTAAATGTGAAACCCAAAATTATGAATGACATTAATGAAAAAATTGGGACAAATGTGAGGGCACTAATTCAGGGAATACACAGACTACAAAACATTTTGAAAACTATACAAACAAAAGTAGACAAAATAGATGAATGGGCATACTAAAAATTAAAAACTTGTATGCATCAAAAGACTTCACCAAAAGAGTAAAAAGGGAACCCACAGAATGGGAAAAAATATTTTCAATGGCACATCAGACAAGGGACTTATTTCTAAGATATATAGGAAACTAAACTACAACACAAGAAAAAGACAACCCAATTTAAAAAGGGGCACAGGACATGAACAGACACTTCACCAAGGAGAAGATCCAGGCAGTCAACAAACATATGAAGAAATGTTCATGATCACTAGACTTTAGAGAGATGTAAATCAAAACAAAAATGAGATATCATCTCACACTAGCAATAACAGCAAAGATCAAAAAAGTAGAGGACAATAAATGCTGGTGAGGATGTGGAGAGACTGGGACACTCTTGCCTTGCTGGTGGGATTGAAAAATGGTCCAGCCTCTCTGGAAAGCAATATGGCATTTACTCAGAAGGTTGGAAATAGAAATACCTTATGATCCAGCAATTCCTCTACTTGGTATTAACCACAAGAAATACGAGCCTTAAAACACAAGTAGATACATGCACACCAATGTTCATAGCAGCACTGTTTACAATAGCAAAAAGATGGAGACACCCTAAGTGCTCATCAGCTGAAGAATGGATAAACAAACTGTGGTACATACACACAATGGAATATTATGCTACCTTGAAGAACAACAAGGAAGCTGTAAATTATCACATAACATGGATGAACCTTGAGGACCTTATGTTGAGTGAAATTAGTCAATTGCAAAAGGAGAAATATTGCATAGGACCACTACTGTAAAAGACTAAGAAAAAGAACCCATACTAAAGGGGGAGAGGGGGACTCTTTGCTGGTTACCAGGTTGTGGGGGTTGGGGTGAGGGGAGGGAGGGGAAGGT
>NW_006408811.1:156204-157620 GCF_000296735.1 Chrysochloris asiatica | reverse complement strand
GACTAGAGTGGAGAGTGAAGCATTCAGCTGATAAGAAGAGAGGGCATATGCACAAGAATGCCCACACTTGCAGATAATACCCATTTGACCTGACTTCAATGACTGGATGATCAGAGCTCAACTAGAAGAAGAAGGAAGAGGGGGAAAAAAGAGTAATCTGATATAATTTGATGAACTTGACTTACACCTATGGATGCACCCCCTCCATACACTGAGTAGACAGGGATGGGCAACTTGGACATTGGCTACCCAAAATGGGGGCTACAAAGGCAAGAAGTGACTGTCTTATAAGCTTTCAAGAGGGAGCCTAGTTCCAGAGGGCACAGAGGAAGGTAGAATCTCCACATACTAGTATTCAATCCATTTGGGTGGGGCTAATGATGGCAGATCGGGTAGACGTGTAGTGAGGAGCTCAGTCAACAACAACACGGAACACCAGCCAGGAGGGCTCACGGGATGGTGTTGCAACTCTGAAACAAATATAAAGGTATGTGTGGAGGATAGGAGGGTTTACAGCTGGGGAATTTGCAGGGAATCCAGAAATCCATTGTTTCCTGGAACAAGATACTCAGCTGTTCCAGGAGCCGCCATCTTGGGAGAGCATATCTTGATTGTATCAGGATTGATAGTATCAGGAGATAACATCTTGATTGTATCTTGATTATATCAGGATTACATCAAGATTGACATTGAAATTTAAAGTGACAGTATCAACATAAAACCAAATAGCCACCACTCGTCTGTCTGTCATGCTGTGGTGGATTGAGTTGCTGTGATTATGCCACCAGTATCTTAAATAACCGTCAGGGTCAGCCATGGTGGACAGGTTTCAGATGAGCTTCCAGACAAAGACAGACTAGGAAGAAAGAGTGACGACTACTTCCAAATCGCTAGTCACTGAAAACTCTATGAATAGCAGAGAAACATTGTCAGATACAGGACCTGAAGGTGGGAAGGCACTCAGAATGCAACTGGGGGAAAAAATGCCTCCTCAAAGTAGAGTTGATGAGGATGACGTGAACAGAGTTAAGCTCGGGGGAGAAAAGCGCACAGAATCTTCATTTGCTGATGGGCCACAACTCAAAATGAAGAGAAACAGCTGTAAACATCCATTGAAAATCGGAACACAGAATTTACGAAGTATGAATCTGGGAAAATTGGAAGTTGTCAAAAACGAAATGGAATGCATCAATATCTTAGGGGTTAGTGAGCTGAAATGGACTGGAATTGAACAATTTGAATCTGACAACCACATGGTTTATTATGCAGGAATGACAAATTGAAAAGGAATGGTGTTGCATTCATCGTCAAAAAGAACATATCCAGATCAGTCATGAGGTACAATGCTGTAAGTGATAGGATAATATCCATGCGCCTACAGGGAAGCCCAGTTAATACCACTATTATTCAAATTTA
>NW_006408811.1:148457-153775 GCF_000296735.1 Chrysochloris asiatica | reverse complement strand
AGGTAGATCGGCCAGGTGGCATCACTGATGGCATCAAGTGTGGCAGCGGTAGTGAGGTTGGCCCAGGATCGGACATTGTTTCGTTCTGCTGTGCATGGGGTTGCTATGGGTCGGTTCTGACTCGATGGTGCCTGACAACAATGAAAGGCGATGGGGATAGGTCCTTTGTGGTACAATGGCAAATAATTGTTATCAGGACTGACTGTGAGGTTTGGAAATGTAAAGGTAGACATTTTGTAGCAAAACGAAGGGAGTGGTTGACTTTGGCTGTGTGCTGACAAGGGAGGGGGGGGCAGGCTTGCAGGGTATATCTTTTGGTTTGTTGATGATGCATGAAGGGGACTGTAACCATGGCAATGAAACAATATACAATAGGATGAATGTTCTCTAATGTAAACTATCACATAATTCACAATAGACATTTAAAAAAAAATGAATAAGTGTTGCATAAAAAAATATATATATGTTAAAAAAGACTCGGGACAATATCCAAGACTTTTCACTTTAGTCCAGGCATTTTAAACTAGAGTCAATGGGCCAAATGTATGGTCAGCAAGGAAAGAATATTTTTTACACTTTTTAAATGGAAAAATCAAAAGAGCAATAATATATTTTATGTAAAAGTGATATGAAATTTACTTTTTAGTGTCCACACATAAATCTCTATTGGAATCCAGCACACTCATTCCTGTGCATATTGTCAATGGCTGCTTTAGTGTTACAACTGCAAAACTAAATAATTGTGACAGGTTGATATGGCCTAAAATATTGATGACCTGACCCTTTACAGAAAAGAATGACTCCTGCTTTTGTCCTATTATGTCCACTCAAAAAACGCTTGCTCCAATTGAAAAGCATATAGAGTGATTAAGACACCACATTTTTCATCCCAGCAGAGCAATCTGATGTTTGATTTGCTATTTGTCATTTTTTCATCATCTGGATATGACCCACTGACAGCTTCATAATCCCCAGACTACCCAAATAGGAGCCAGGCAACATCTTAACTAACTGCTAATGAATCCGTCTGGCTTGAGTTCTCCCCTCAGTAAACACTAGAACACATCTGTTTGAGACAATACTTTGATGAAACAATCCCTCAATCAAAAAGAAAAAACCTAGCATCCCATGTAGGCCATGCTGTAGGCAGCAGTTTTTCTTCTCTGAGATTTGCCATCATATGAATGTAAATAAATCATGCTAAATCTGGGGTAAAACCTACAAAACTTCCTCTCTAGAAAGGTCATGAGCAACTATATTATACCAACCAAGTTGATACAAACAACCAAAAAAGAGAAGCAGATATAAAACATTCATCATTTTATTTCTTAAATAAAGGAAGTTTTCTTGTTTTGCTTATTATAGCATACCATTTAATAAATATATTTTTACTGGATAAGAAAATATACACAAAAACATTTAATACAGTATCTAGTAAGTATTTTATGCTCTTTAAAATTTTGTATTTTTGTTGTTGTGTGCTGTTAAGTCTATTCCAACACATAGTGACCCTATAGGATGGAATAGAATTGCCCTAGAGGGTTTCCTAGGCTGTAATCTTTATAGGAGCAGACTGCCACATTTTTTCTCCTGCAGAATTCCCTGGCTAGGTTCAAACCAACCTTTTGGTTATCATCTGTGCCCTTAACTATAATACCAACTGGAACCCTTCATTAAAAATTTGTTAAACCTAAAATTTTATGAACCTTAAGGAAGAATATTTTTAAACCGCATAATTATTTTAAAAAAGAAAAAAAAAGTATGCCTCTTTAACATATAAATGCTAGAAGTATGCAGTCTACTATTCATTTGAAAAATACATTTTTTCATCCTTTTTGTGCCTTTGGTTTCAACCACTTCATAGAACCCCAAAAACATGCCTTGAGTGATACAACGCCAGCTTTATTCCAGAACAAACCACCATGGTTTTGCCACAGTTTATAAATCTTTGTTATTGTTGTAAAACAGAAACAACATGCTGGTCTCTAAGATTCCTTGAAGAGTTTTCATTTAAAAGTGTACTCACCCTATTCTCATGACCAAATAATGGTACAGACTCTCTGTTGATAAAAGGTTCTTTGTAGAACTTCAGAACTCCTGGCTCCTGTCACCTAGCAAATGCGATGTTTTATGTTTATCTGTTCCCTCTGCTGCCTGGCTCCTTGGTAATTACCAGGCTCCTAGAGCTGTGCTGACATCGCATGTGATAAAAGTACACAAGCAAAGAAATAAACACAAACAGCTGCGTTAATTCCGGCAGCATTTAAACCCTAAACAAGCTGAGGAAAAATTGCTGAATCAAAAAGGAATCAGCTCAGGGGAAGTAGCTCTCACAACATTCAGCAAAGAGCCTTCAGTGCTGCTACATCCAATAGGTCCAACCATCCAAAAAAAAAAAAAAAATGAGAAATGTGTCAACTTTTAACATACAATGGTTGAACTCAGACGCAAAAAAGACAAATAACCAGATTAAAACATGAGCAAAGGACTTGAGTAAACATTTGTCCAAAGAAGCTATACAAGGGGGCTTCAAACAGTTCATGGAATTAAAAGATAATGGGATTTTTCCATGAACTTTTGAAGCACTCTTGTATGGATGGCTAGTGTTGTTGTTGTTGTTAAGTGCCGTTGAGTTGGTTCCAACTCATAGCAACTCTATATACAAGGTTTCTGAAGAGTGGCTGCATGTTGTGGTGCTGCAGTTAATGTGCTGAATTGCAAGGTCAGTTTGAATGGGAAGGTCGGCGGTTCAAGCTCACTAGGCACTTCTTAGAAAGTCTATACAGGTTCACTATGAGTTGGAACCAATTCTATGGCACTTAACAACAATATATACCTATATGCATCTCCAAGAGACTTGAAAGTGGAGATGCAAAGATACTTGAACACCAGTGTTCATTGCAGCATTATTCACAATAGTCAAGATGTAGGAACAACCCAAGTGTCCAGCAACCAATGACCAGATAAACAAAGTGTAGCATATCAGCCATCAAAGGATACAAAGTTCTGATTGCTGCGGTAGCAGGGATTGATCTTGAAAATATTCTGTTGAGGATAAATACTGTATGGCCCCACTTATACAACACATCTAGAATAAGCAAGTGTGTAGAGATGAAAGATTATTTGTAGTTACGATGTATGGGGAGAAAGAAGAAATGGATAGCTATTGCTTAAGGGAACTGAGTTTCTGTTTGGGGTATTGAAAACTGTGGGAAATGGATAATAGGCATGGCTGCACAGCATGATGTTTGTAACTAAGGTCACTTAAAAATAGTTAAAATTGCGATTTTTGTTTTATATATATATATATATATATATGAATCCTGGTGTGACACTGTGGGTTAATGCTCTAGACTACAAAGTCGATTTGAACCACAGTTCAATCTCATCAGCTGCTCCTTGGAAACCCTATACAGGGTCGCTATGGGTCAGAACCCCCTCGACGGCACTTAACAACAACAACAACATACACCAACCTTGCAGTTCAAACTGACCTTGCGATCAAGTACTTTATCAACTGACCCACACTAGGAATCCATGAGAATCAAAATCTGACCTTGAAATATCACACCTGAATTTAGAGATCATCTGAAGAAGAGTTTTGATGCATTCGACACTAAAGACCAAAGACCAGAAGAGTTATGGGATGACATCAAGAGCATCATACAGGAAGATAGCCAAAGGTCATGGAGAAGACAAGAAAGAAGGAAAAGGCCAAAACGGATGTGACACACAAGAGACTCTGAAACTTGCTCTCCAACATAGAGATGATAAAGCAAATGGAAGAAGTGAGGAAGTATAAGAGCTGAAGAGAAAATATCAAAGGTCAGCTCGAGAAGACAAAGTCAAATATTGTAACAAAATGTGCAAAGACCTGGAGTTAGAAAACTTAAAGGGACAAACACGTTCAACATTTCTCAATATGAGAGAACTGAAAAAAAAAAAAAATCAAACCCTGACTTGCGGTATTGAAGAATTCCATGAGCTAAATATTGAATGATGGAGAAAACATCAAAAGAAGATGGAAGGAATACACATAGAGTCTCTGTAACAAAAAGAAATGGTCAATGTTCAACCATTTCAAGAACTAGCCAATGATCCTGAAAGAAAACATCTAAGGTGCATTGGTCATTGGTAAAGAACAAGGCACTGGGAATAGATAGAATATAAATTGAAATCTTTCAACAAATTGATGCTGCACTGGAGGCACTCACTCATCAATGCCAAGATATTTGGGGAACAACTACCCGGCCAACTGACTGAAAGAGATTCGTATTTGTGCCCATTTCAAAGAGAGATGACTCAACAGAAATCATCGGACAATATCACTGATAATCAATGCTAGTAACGTTTTACTAAATATAATCCAAAAATGGCTGCAACCATACATTGACAGAGAACTTCCAGAGGTTCAAGCCAGTTTCAGAAGAGGACATGGTGATGTCAGATGGATCTTGGCTGAAAGCAGAGAATACCAGAAAGATGTATACCTGTGCTTTATTGACTACACAAAAGCCTTCGATTGTGTGGATCATGACAAGCTATGGACGACATTGTGAAGTATGAGTATTCAGGAACACTTAATTATGATCTTGATGAACCTGTTCATAAACCAAGAGGCAGTTGTTCAAACAGAAACAAGGGAACGCCGAATGGTTTAAAATTAGGAAAGTTGTGTGCCTGGGTTTTTTCTTTCACCATACTTATTCAATATGTATGCTGAACAAATAATCTGAGAAACTAGATTATATGAAGAAAAATGTGGCATCAGAATAGGAAGAAGACTCATTAACAACCTGTAGTATGCAGATGATACAACTTTACTTGCTGAAAGCAAAGAGGACTTAAAATACTTACTGATGTTCATCAGTAAGTATTTTACTGATGATATGGGTTGCACCTCAATGTAAAGGAAACAAAAATCCACACCACTGGACCAATAAACAACATCCATATAAATGGTGAAAAGATTGACGTTGACAAAGACTTCATTTTGCTCGGATCAACCATCCACACTCATGGAAGCAGTAATCAAGAAATCAAGCTATGTATTACGTTAGGCAAATCTGCTGCACAATACCTCTTTAAAGTGTTGAAGAGCTAAGATGTCAGTTTGAGGACTGAGTTGCGCCTAAACCAAGCTATGGTATTATCAATAACCTCAAATGCATGCAAAAGTTGGACAGTGAATAAGGAAGACCATAAAAGAATTGATGCATTTCAGTTGTAGTTGTTGTTGTTGTTGTTGTCAGGTGCCATCGAGTCGGAACCGACTCATAGCGACCCCATGCACAGCAGAACAAAACAATGTCCGATCC
>NW_006408811.1:143072-144392 GCF_000296735.1 Chrysochloris asiatica | reverse complement strand
GAGAGCCAAAATATGATCTTGAATTCATCCCTCCTGAATTTAGAGATCATCTGAAGAACAGATTTGAATTGTAGTGCTGGAGGAGAATATTAAAAGAACCATGGGCTGCCAAAAGAACAAACAGATCTGTGTTGGAAGAAGTACAGCCTGAATGCTCTTTGGAAGCCAGGATGACCAGATTTTGTCTCTCATTCTTTGGACATGTTATCAGGAGGAATGAGTCACTGGAGAAGCATATCATGTTTGGTAAAGTGGAGGGTTGGAGAAAAACAGAAAGACCCTCAGTGAAATGGATTGGCATGGTGGCATAGGAGATAGGCTCTGGTGTAGCAAGGATTGTGAGGGTGTCCCAGGACTGGACAGTGTTTCATTCTGTAGTACATAGGGTCGCTATAAATTGGTACCAACTCAATTGTACCTAACACCAACAACAGCAACAAAGTTGTTTTTTGCACAAAATAAACACTAAAATACTCACAACTGGACCAATAAATAACATCATGATAAATGAAGAAAAGACCGCTTGTCTTTCAGTTTGTCATACTGTGGTGCTTTGCAAGTTGCTGTGATTCTAGAAACTATACCTCTGGCATTTTAAATCCAGCAGGGTCACCTATGGTAGCAGGTTTCAGCTGAGCTTCAAGACTAAAACAGACTAGGAAGAAGGAGAGACAAATTACTTCTGAATATTTAGACAATGAAAACCTTATGAATAGCAGTGGAACACTATCAGGTAGCACTGGCTTATTTACACTGAAGCATAATGAAGAGCACCAGAATATTATCAGATATAGTGCCACATGATGAGCCCCTCATGTTGGAAGGCACTCAAAGCGCAACTGGGGAAGAGCTGTCTCCTCAAAGTAGAGTTGACAATGATGTTGCGAATGGAGTAAAACCATTAGAACTTTCATTTTCTGGTGGGCACAACACAAAATGAGGAGAAATAGCTGTTGTTGTCGTTGTTAAGTGCTGTCGAGTCGATTCTGACTCATGGCGACTCTGTATAGGGTTTCCAAGGAGCAGCTGGTGAGCTTGAATCACCCACCTTGCAGTTCAAACGACATTGCAGTCTGGTGCATTAACCCACAGCACCACACCAGGACTCCAGAAATATCTGTTGTTGTTGTTGTTGTTATTGTTGTTGTTGTCAGGTGCCATTAAGTCGGAACCGACTCATAGTGACCCCATGCACAGCAGAACGAAACAGTGTTCAATCCTGGGCCAACCTCACTACCACTGCCACACTTGATGCCATCAATGATGCCACCTGGCTGATCCATCTCTTTGGGGGTCTTCCTCTTTTTCTCTGACCCTCCA
>NW_006408811.1:139210-142256 GCF_000296735.1 Chrysochloris asiatica | reverse complement strand
GGGGGACTACAAAGGCAAGAAGTGACTGGCTTACAAGCTTTCAAGAGGGAACCTGGTGCTAGGGAGCATGGCAGAAGGCAGAATCTCCAGAAGGTACTATTCAATCTGTCTGGGCGGAGCTGATGAAAGGAGATACAGATGGGTAACTCATGATACTGTAGTGAATAATGCTCATCAGGATGGATTATGAGGGTTGGAAATGCAAAGGTAGAAGTTTTGTAACAAGGAAGGAAGTGATTGATTCTCCAGGATAGGAGCAGAGGCCTCTGGGACCATCAACAGAGAAGAGCTGAGAACAGGACTCTACCCAGAGAAACAGAGATGCCTGAGATGGAGGCAGAGATGATGAAGTGACTGGGGACTTTGGACCCAGAGAGGGAAAGGGACTTTGGCCCAAAAACTGGGGTGGGGGGGGCGGGGAGGTGGAAGTGTAGGGAGCAGGTTTCTGGGATATACCCTTTGGGTGGTTGAGGATGCATGGAGGGGATTGGAACCATGGCAGTGAGATGATATACGATGGAATGAATGTAAAACTAAAGTTCTCCCATGTAAACTATCATATAATTAAAAAAGAAAAGAAAATACCATGGCTTGGATCAGGCGCACCTTAGTCCTCAAGCTGACTTCTCAGCTCCTCAACACTTTAAAAAGTTTCTGTGCAGCATATTTGCCCAGTGCAATACATCATCTGATCTCTTGACTGCTGCTTTCACGGGTGTTGACAGTTGATCCGAGAAGAATGAAGTCCTTGACAACTTCAATCTTTTCTCCGTTGATAAGAATGTTGTTTATTGGTCCAGTGATGAGGATTTTTGTTTTCCTGACATTGAGATGCTATCCATACCAAAGGCTGTGCTCTTTAATCTTCATCAGTAAATGTTTCAAGTCCTCTTCACTTTCAGCAAGCAAGGTTGTATCATCTGCATATCGCAGGTTGTTAATGCTGTAAGCATCCATTAATAATTGGAACATAATGCACGAAGTATGACTCTAAGAAAGTAGCAAGTTATCCAAAATGAAATGGAACACATAAACATCCATATCCTAGGCATTAGTGAGCTGAAATGGATTGGTATTAGCCATTTTGAATCTGATAATCACATGATTAACTATGCCGGAATTGATAAATTGAAGAGGAATGGCATCTCATTCATCCTTAAAAAAAAAAAAAAATTTCAAGTTCTATCTTGAAGTATAATGTTGTGTGTCATATAATAATAACCATGTGCCTACAAGGAAGACAGTTAATTCCACTATTATTCAAATTTACACATCAGCCATAAAAGATAGTCATGAGGAAATTGAAGAATTTTACCAAATCTTCATTCTGAAATCAGGTTGTATTGATAATTATTGGTGCTTGGAATGCAAAGGTTGGAAACAAAGAAGAAAGATCAGTAGTTGAAAAATATGGCCTTTATGATAGAAATGGTGCTGGAGATGGCATGACAGAATTTTGTAAGACCAGTTGCTTCATTGCAAATGCCTTTTTTTAAACAACATAAAAGACAACTATACACATAGACCTCACCAGATAAAATACACAAAATTCAAATTGACTATATCTGTGGAAAGATGTGGTGGGAAAGCTCCATATCATTAGCTAAAGCAAGACTAGGGACAGACTGTGGAACAGACTATCAATTGCTCATATGCAAGTTTAGGCTGAAACGACAAAAATTTAAACAAGTCCATGAAAGCCAAAATAGGACCCTGAACAAATACCTCCTGAACTTAGAGATCATCTCAAGAACAGATTTGACGCATTAGACACTGAAGACCAGAAGAGTTGTGGGATGGCATCAAGAACATCATACAGGAAGATAGCAAAAGGTCATTAAGAAGACAAGAAAGAAGAAAAAAAACAAAATGGATGTCAGATGAGATTCTGAAATTTGCTCTCCAGTGTAGCAATGCTAAAACAAATGGAAGAAATGAGGAGGTAAAAGAGTTGAACAGAAAATTTCAAAGGTAAGCTTAAGAAGACAAAGTCAAGTATTATAATGAAATGTGCAATGACCTGAATACTCGTGCCATTTTTCAAGTGGAAAGAACTGAAGAAAAAATTCAATTCTTGACTTACAATATTGAAGGATTCTATGGGCAAAATATTGAAAGAAGCAGAAGGTCAGTAAGAAAATTACTGGAGAAGAAAAGTCAAATATTATAATGAAATGTTTAGAGATCTGGAATTAGAAAACCAAAAGAGAAGAATGTGTGCAGCATTTCTCATATTTTGAACAGATCATCAGGAGGGACCAGTCCCTGGAGAAGGACATGATGCTTGGTTTAGTGGAAGTTCAATGAAAAAGAGGATGATTGACACAGTGGCAGCAGCAATGGGCTCAAGCCAATGACCGCAAGATTGGCACATGACCAGGCAATACTTCATTTTGTTATACATAGGATCGCTATGAAGGAGGTGGTTATGAGTTGGGTTGCTAACCTCCAGGTCAGCTAATTTGAAACCACCAGCAGTTCCATGGGAGGAAGATGAGGCTTTCTGCGCCTGTAAAGATTTACAGCCTCAGAAACCATATACGACCATATACAGGGTCACTATTAAAGGATTCTGTGGGCAAATTATTGAATGATGCAAAAAGCATCATTCTCTCCTTTTTTTTTTAATAAAAATATACTTTTAATGATAAATGTCTTCTTTTTTTTAAGTTTTATTGTGAATTATGTGAGTTTACATGGAAGAACATCAGTTTTACATTCATCGTATTGTATATTATTTCATTGCCATGGTTACAATCCCCTCCATGCATCACCAATCAATGAAAGGGTACATCCTAAAGCCTGCTCTCCCCCAACCCCCACCCCCGGTCATCAGCACACAGCCCCTGTCCCTCCCTGGGCCTTGAGTCCCCAGCTGCTCCATCTCTTCATCATCTCGGGGAACACTTCCTTTCTGGGTAGGGTTCTGCTCTCTGCTCTTCTCCCTTCATGGTTCCAGAGACCTCCTTTCCCTGCCTGCAAAGTCAATCACTCCCCTCCTTGCCACAAAATGCCCATTTTTACATTTACAACCTTCACAATCAGT
>NW_006408811.1:137056-138667 GCF_000296735.1 Chrysochloris asiatica | reverse complement strand
CAAGAGTCCCCAGGTCTTGCTACACTGCTGGCCAACCAGGTCTCCACCTGGGTTCCCAGAAGTCTATTGAACATTGTAGGACTTAGCTCGCAGCCTCATAGCTGTTTTTCCCTCACTTCCCCTTGTCGGTGGCAAACGTGATCACCCATCAGAGCGTGTATTCCCTTTGAGTCTTAGTCTTGGAAGGGGGTTTACTCTGAGAGGACCCAACCCCTTGCCTTGATGTCTCCTGGGCGGGCAACTTGCTTGTTCTTGTAGTAATTGGTCAGTCTGCCTCTATTGTTTTGGATTTTTCCTGTCAGTCTTTCTTTCAAGAGGTATCTTCTGTTCTTCTAGCCACTCCAGGCTGGTCTGCCCATCCTCTCAGGAGGAAATATCCCACATCTGAAGATTCTGGATGCTGTTCAGGATTCCACCTATAGTCTTATGTAATGCAGATGTTCCGCAGGTAGCATCCTTCACTGGGCACATTGTAGCCCCATTTTAAGTATTCCAATCAGTTATAGGCAGAAGATGGACTTATAAGCTTTCTATGGTGATATTTCTGGCTTTTCCATTCTCTCCCCTTCCAGTGTCTATTTTATAATGTAATGCAAGGAATACCAAGATTCAGTAGACAGCCAAGCATCTTAACATTATTTCTCCTTTTTCCCTGTTCCAACCATGTCTCAATCCATGTACCCCCACACCCTGTTGTTCCAAGGTTGTGTATGCATCATTATTTACCTCTGTCCCACTTAGCCCATACAAACCTGCCTAATTGTTCTCCCATCCGCTTTGTTCTCCCATTCCCTTCTCCCTTTTTGTGTATTGCCCCCTCCCCAGCACCCAAACTATTCTGTGTCTATTCCCTGCCTTGTGCTCTACATTTCCGTCCCTCCCCTCACCCCACCCCCAACATCCCAGCAATCAGCAAAGAATTTCTCCCATCCCCCTTTAGTATGGGTCTTTTTCTTAGTCTTTTACAGTAGTGGTCTTATGCAGTATTTCTCTTTTTGTGACTGACTAATTTCACTCAACATAATGTCTTCAAGGTTTATCCATGTTAACTGGTGGTTTTCAGCTTCCTTGTTATTCTTCAAGGTAGCATAATATTCCATTGTGTGTATGTACCACAGTTTGTTTATACATTCCTCAGTTGATGGGCACTTTGGCTGTCTCTACCTCTTTGCTATTGTAAATAGTGCTGCTATGTACACTGATGTGCATATATCTTCTTGTGTTGTAGCTTGTACTTCTTGTGGGTAAATATCAAGTAGAGGAATTGCTGGATTATATGGTATTTCTATTTTCAACCTTCTGAGGAAGCACCATTTTGCTTTCCAGAGAGGTTGGACCATTTTTCAGTCCCCCCAGCATTGCAGGAGTGTCCCAGTCTCTCCACATCCCCACCAGCATTTATTGTCCTCAACTGTTTAGATCTTTGCTGTTATTGCTGTGTGAGATGATATCTCATTGTTGTTTTGATTTGCATCTCTCTAATGGCTAGTGACTGATTGGAAGAGATCCGTATTGATGCCCATTCCAAAGAGAGGTGACCCAACAGAATGCGGAAATCATCGGACAATCTCTTTGATATCTCAAGCGAGCAAAGTTTTGCTAAAGGTAATA
>NW_006408811.1:64677-133923 GCF_000296735.1 Chrysochloris asiatica | reverse complement strand
GATATTCTCTGCTTTCAGCCAAGATCCATCGGACATCAGCAATGATATCTCTCGTTCCACGGCCTCTTCTGAATCCAGCTTGAACCTCTGGAAGTTCATGCCATATAGCTCTGGCTAAAACTTCCAGCACAATATTGAATAGGAGCAGTGATAAAGGGCATCCTTGTCTGTTTCCTATTCACAAGTGGAAGGCTTTCAGTTACTCTCCATTGAGTGTGACTTGGGCTCTTGTTTTTGTATATATGCTCTTGATTATGTTGAGGAATTTCCCTTCAATTCATACTTTGTTGAGTGTTTTTATCAAGAATGGGTGCTGGATTTTGTCAAATGCCTTTTCTGCATCAATCGATATCATCATGTGGTTCTTTTCCTTTTTCTTATTTATATGGTGGATTATGCTGATTGTTTTCCTGATGTTGAACCATCCTTCCATCCCTTTTATGAAACCCACTTGGTCATGATGTATTATTTTTTTGCTGTGCTGTTGGATTCTGTTAGCTAGGATTTTGTTGAGAATTTTTGCGTCTATGTTCATGAGGGATATTGGTCTATAATTTTCTTTCTTAGTGATGTCCTTCCCTGGTTCTGGTATGAGGGTTATGCTTGCTTTATAAAAAGTATTAGGGAGTTTTCCATCCTCTTCTATGTCCTGGAATAATTTGAGTAGAATTGGTGACAGGTCTTCTCTGAATGTTTGGTAGAACTCACCCTTGAAGCCATCTGGGCCTGAGCTTTTGTTGGTTGGGAATTTTTTTATGACCTGGTCAATTTCTTCTTTTGTCATGGGTTTGTTCAAGTTTTCTACTTCAGTCTGAGTAAGTTTAGGTAGGTCATGTTTTTCTAGAAATGTATCCATCTCATCTAAATTTTCGAATTTGTTGGAGTACAGCTCTTCATAGTATTCTGTTATTATCCTTTTGGTTTCAGTTGGTTCTGTTGTGAGCATCATTCTCTTGATAGAGAAGATAGAAGGACTACACAGAGTCACTGTACTGAAAGGAAATGGTTAATGTTCAACCATTTCAAGAGGTAGCATATGATCAAGAGCCAATGATACTGAAGGAAGAAGTCCAAGGTTCATTGAAGGAATTGGCAAAGAACAAGTTGCCAGGAATTGATGGAATAAAAATTGAAATATTTCAAGAAAGGAGGCACTCACTCATCTATGCTAAGAAATTTGGAAGACAACTATCTGGCTGACTGATTGGAAGAGATCCGTATTTGTGCCCATTCCAAAGAGAGGTGACCAAATGGAATGTGGAAGTTATCAGACAAGCTCTTTGATATCCATGTGAGTAAAGTTTTATTAAAGGTAATACAGAAATGGCTGAAAGCATACATTGACAGAGAACTTCCAGAGGTTCAAGCCAGATTCAGAAGAGGCTATGGAACAAGGGATATCACTGCTGATGGCCTATGCATCTTGGCTGAAAGCAGAGAATATCAGAAAGATGTATACCTGTGTTTTATTGACTATGTGAAGATATCTGTTTGAGGACTACCAGGCATGCCTGATCCAAGCCATGGTATTTTCAATTGTTTCATATGCATGTGAAAGGTGGACAATGATAAGGAAGACCATAGAAGAATTGATGTATTTGAGTTATGTTGTTGAAGAAAAATAATGAAAGAATCATGCAACTGTCAGAAAAACAAACAAATCTGTGTTGAAAAAGTTGTTGTTGTTGTTAAGTGCTATTGAGTTTGTTACTACTCATAGTGACCCTGTATAGGGTTTCCATAGAACAGCTGGTGAGTTTGAACTGCCAGCCTTGTGGTTCAAACCAATCTTGTAGTCCAGTGCTTTATCCCACAGCACCACACCAGGACTCCTTTAACACAGAAATATATAATACATAGTGTGCCTTCTAATGAAATTCTTCTTTCTTTCATTCACTTAACAAATAAAATTTCTTCACTAGATAGTAAAGATACAAATATGAAAGATGTGGTTCCTGATCTGACAGAACACTTGGAACTTGAATATGCATACAAGCAATTGAATGCAATGAGTCCAAAGAACATTACAAACAGAGAATGGATGCCCAATAGACATATTAGGACACACTTGTACATCCCAAATGTATGGTGGTTGCTGTTGTTAAGAGACTTCGAGTTGGTTCTGACTTATAGAGACACTGCACAGCGACTCCGTATACTGTTTTGGAGGCTGTAAATCTTTGTGGGAACATAAAGCCTCATCTTTCTCCTGAGGAACGGAATAGCTGGTGGGCTTGAACCACTGACCTTGTGGTTCACAGTTCAGTGCTTATCTTACAGAGCCACTGTGCTCCCAAATGTATGGAGCACAATATAGTCACCTGGAGACACCATTCAGTTATCTCAGGAATATTGTTATGTTCAGCATGGGAGTTCTTTTGGAATCAGTTTGCATCTGCATCAGCCATCTATGCCACAATAATGCTGTGTAACAACCATAACATCTTCAGTAGCAGAGAACAATAAGCACTTATTGCTCACCTATCCAGAATGGTTGGTGACGTCGATTTGCTCATCTTTACTGGCTCACTTGCATGTCGAGCGGGACCAGCTTGACTTTGGCTAATCTAGGCTGACCATGACTGCAGTGTATTATATGTCTCTCATGGCTGGGCTAGCCAGCAGGCTATCTCGACCGTGTTCTAATGATAATGGCAGAGATTTGAAACAACAAATGAACACATGTAAGCTCGTTGAGTCTTTTAGGCTCAAAACTGACACACCATTGCCACCACTGCATTCTACTGGCCAAAGAAAATCATGTTGCCACTTCAGACTCAAGGGATAGGAAACAAGAACAGGGAGCCATGGTGACACAATGGTTAAATGCTCTAAGGGAGAAAGATATGGCCATCTGTTTCCATAACGATTTACAGCCTTAGAAATCTGATGGAACAGTTCTACTCTGTCCTATAGGATAGCTATGAGTGTGAATTGACTTGATGACAGCAGGTTTGGTTTGGTTAAATAAGAGCTACAACATCAGCTAGCAAAGGAAATAAATACACAGAAGGCTGAAGAACTGAAGCCATTGTTGAAATTTACCACCAAGCCATACCAGAAGTTATTGCTGTTGTTAGATGCCATTGAGTAGGTTCTGACTTGTAGCGACTCTAGTTAGGGATTCTGAGGAGTGACCCAGTAGGTTTCAACTGCCAACCTTGTAATTAGCAGTCCAGTGTAAGAGCCACCTCTAAATTATCTTTTCATTATTATTTGTTTTAACCCACTTTTTTCTCTAAAGTTGATTTCAGATGGTTTATTCATTGCCCAATATTAAACCCAATTACAAAACTTGACATAATTGCTACCAATGATTATCTTATGCCCTTGTATGTCCTTTGATAACTCTCAACACATGTCATTATAAAGAGAAATGCCTGAAGGATATTTATTGGATGACTGAACCAGTATTCAGACTTCATGAAAGTGTTTTGAAAGCAGCATATTAAGTTATTCAGATAATCTCCCTAGGTAACCACTTAGAAAAAGATGCCACTTGTGCAAAGGCAATGTGTCTGTCTAAAATAAATGGGTTCATTCTATCTAGGTCACCTCTAACTATTCGAGCATTATCAAGCAGATACTTCAATCCTTTTACCTTCTTTTCTGTGTTTGCTTTTTTATCTAAATTTCTAAAATGCACTTCCTAATCATTCTCCCATTATTTTTCATATAATGAAGTCGTTCTCCAAATATGCTATTCCCTATGAGTCCTATTGTGGTGCTGTAGGATCAGCACTGACTGCTAACCTCAAGGTTGGCAATTCAAATCCACCAGCTGCTCCTTGGAAACCGCATACAGGTACTCTATTAGTCAGAACCTACTCGAAGGCACTTAACAACAACAACACTCAGGTTGGGTATAATGTATAGTGATCTTCCTTTGGCTAGAGAAGGACTCTGGAAAGGATAACAATGACTCTGCATCTTTGCAATTGGGAGAGTTACATGATGGATTTCCTAAAGAATCATTTTCAATTACACTCTGGGTAGTGTTAACTCTTTACAATTCTAGAGTCCACTTCTCTCAAAGAACTTCAAGCACTTCACATATGGTCTGACAGATCCTTTGGGAGTGTCAATTATGCCCCAGCAGTAAGTTGATTGTTTGAAGAGATATTAACTCTTTCAGGGCACTAGGATGCCACTTAGTGCATGGCTGAAGTGCAGTCATTTATCTAATAGAACAGTAGCAGTGGTGAGAAAGTGCACGTGCAATGTGAGTGATTCCCAGGGAGCAGTTTATGAACTCAGGAAATCTGGTTTATCATCTGACCTACTCACAATTTATCCCAGTGAGGGAGAGAAGGAGCAAAAGGAGGAAAAATAGGTTAAAAATAAATACAAGACACTAAGACTCAAAGGGAATACACCAGCAGGCATATCGTCTGGCCATGAACACGTTGGTCATCAATAAGGGAAAGTAGGGGGAAAACAGCAATGAAGCTGTGAGCTAAGTCCAACCATATTAAAATAAAGATGAAGGATCAGCAGAGTCTAGATTTAAGAACAAGTAAGCTTGGCTCCTACCCTAACCATGCGTCTTCAGCCAATTCTGTTAACAACCTTCAGTGGGGAGACCAGGTTTCTAAGCTCTCTTCTCCCTTAGGTCTTAGGGCCAGGTCTGCCCTAATTAGGAAATAATTCTAAGGCAGACATTATTAGCTGCCTACCCAGTAGACCAGGGGTAGGGAACCTTTTTTCTGCCAAAATTTATAATGTCAAACTTCATCTCTCATACTTCGGGCCATACAAAATTATCAAGTTAAAAAATAGCCTGCTAGTCTAACTGACTACCTCAAGAATAAGCAAGTTGTTCATCCAGGAGCCATCAAGGCAAGAGGTCGAGTTCCCGCAGGGTAAATCCCCTTCCAAGACTGAGACTCAAGGGGAATATATAAGCAGGTATGTGGTCTTGCTGATGAGCACACCAATAAGGGGAAGTGGGAGGAAAAGAGCAACAAAGTTGTGAGCTAAGTCCAACCATGTTCAATAGACTCCTGTCAACCCAGGTTGAGACCTGATTGGCCAGCAGTATGGCAAGACTTGGGAACTCCTGGGCCCAGAGACAGTGGCATAGCCACAGAGGACTAGAGGAGAGAGTGAAGCATCCAGCTGATATGAAGTGAGGGGAGATGCACAAGAACTCCCATACTTGCAGATAGTACCCACTTGACCTGTCTTCAATGGCTGGATGGTCAGAACTCAACTAGAAGAAGAGAGAAGAGGGAAAAAGAGTAATCTGCTACAATTTGCAGAACTTGACCTATACTTATGGTTGTAGTAATTCAAAAGAGGGAACAAATCTTTACAGCGAGGATCAGTCCCACCCCCTTAGTAAGCAGGGTTGACAGAGATGGGCAACTTAGACATTGGACCCGGACCAAGAAGCAGTTGTTCAAACAGAACATGGGAACACTGAATGATTTAAAATTTAAAAAGGTGTGCGACAAGGTTGTATTCTTTCATCATATTTATTCAGCCTGTATGCTGAGCAAATACTCCAAGAAGCTGGGTTCTATGAAGAAAAACATGGCATTAGGATTGGAGAAAGACTCATTAACAACCTGCGATATGCAGATGATACAACCTTAAGTAAAGAGGACTTAAAACATTTACTGATGAAGATCAAAGAACACAGCCTTTGGTATGGATTACATCTCAATGTAAAGAAAACAAAAACCCTCACCACTGGACCAATAAACAACATTCTTATCAACAGAGAAAAGATTGAAGTTGTCAAGGACTTCATCTTCTTGGATCAACTATCAACACTCAAAAATGCAGCAGTCAAGAAATCAAATGACGTATTGCAAATCTGCTGCACAAGACCTTTTTAAAGTGTTGAAGAACAAAGGTGTCAGCTTGAGGACTTGTGCCTGACCCAAGCCATGGTATTTTCAATAACCTCATATGCTTGCAAAAGCAGGATGGTGAATAAGGAAGACTGTAGAAGAATTGATGCCTTTGAGTTATGGTGTTAGAGGAGAATACTGAAAGTGCCATGGGCTGCCAAAAGAACCAATAGATCCTTTTTGGAAGAAGTGCAGCCAGAGTGCTCCTTGGAGGCCAAGATGACCAAACTTCATCTCTCATACTTCGGACATATTGTCAGGAGGGACCAGTCACTGGGATGGATATAATATTTGGTAAGGTGAAGGGTCAGAGAAAAAGAAGAAGACCCCCAGCAAGATGGATTGGCCAACTGGCAGCATCGATGGACTCAATCATGGCAACAGTAGTGAGGTTGGCCCAGGATCGGGCAGTGTTTTCATTCTGCTGTGCCTAAGGTCACTATAGGTCGGTACTGACTCAATGGCACCTAACAACAACAACGACAAGCCAAAAGGGGGTGGCTACAAAGGCAAGAAGTGACTGGCTTTCAAGAGGGAGCCTAGCTAGTTCCAGAGGGGGAAGGGGAAGGTAGAATCTCCACTGAGTGGTTTCCAATCTGTCTGGACCCGGCTGATGAAAGGAGATGGAAATAAGACTCTTGTGGTACAATAGTGAATAATTGCTATCAGGACTGACAGTGACGGTTGGAAATGTAAAGGTAGATATTTTGTAATAAAAGGACAGGAATGGTTGATTTTGCAGTCCAGGAGAGGAGGTCCCTGGGACCACCAAGGGAGAGGAGCAGAGTGCGGGAGTCAATCCAGAGAAGCAGTGATGACAGAGATGAAGGCAGAGTCCATGACATGGATGGAGCCGCTGGGGACTCTGGACTCAGGGAGGGAGAGGAGCTGTGTGCTGATGGCCAGCAGAGGGGCGGGGGGGGGGGGGGCAGGCTTGCAGGGTGTACCCTTTGGCTGTTTGATGATGCAAGGAGGGGATTGTGATCATTGTAATAAAACAAAATACAATAGGATGAATGTAAAGCTAATGTTCTCCCATGTAAACTATCACATAATTCACAATAAAAACGTAAAAAAAAAAAAAAAAGGAGAAAAATAAATAAATTTAGGTGAGGCAAGGAATGCTGGAAAGGTGCTCTCATAGCACAGTGGTTACGAGTCAGGCTGCTAATCTCATGGTCTGCAGTTCGAATCTATCAGTGGTTCCATGGGAGAAAGATGAAGTTTTCTGCTTCCATAAATATTTACAGCCTTGGAAACCCTACACAGACTCACTATGAGTGAGAACTCCAAGGCACATAACGATTAGCACCAGGAATGCTGGACATTTCCAAAGCTCACACAGCTTGTCAGGGAAAGAGCTCCAGTTCAAATTCAAATTGTCTGGTCATCTGTCTGACTTTTTCCCAACTATTGGCTTCAGGATTTGGGGCTTTCAACTTGATATTTCTGCTCATCATCAGGATTGGGTTAAGGGACTGTGCAGAGTGAGGCACCTAGGACACAAAGGTAAGCAGTTCACTCACCTGAGCAGTCTTACCTTAGGCTGGGCCCAAATTCAATACTAATCCAAGGAGGGATGTTTAGGAAGTTGCCTGAAAAATCTAAGGGGCCACAAAACCCACACTTAACCTTGACTACTAGCATCTATTAAGCTCCTAAACATGAAGAGATGTTGAGTTGATGAAAAATGGTTGATTAATTTGTTAATTAGTTGATTAATTCATTGATTCATTTCTCTTCACATAGAAAACATGGAAAAGACAATTGCAGGGACTTGTTGAGTAGAGAGGAGCTAGGCTGTTAGGCTGTCTGATTCTGTGAGCAATAGTGGTAGGAGCTCTGGTAAGGTAGTAGTGGGAAACAGTCAAAAAGTTCATCTATTTTGGCTAATAGAAGAGATTAGATTCAAATCTGTTCATTAGGAAATAAATACAAAGAGGTCCTTTGGGATATTTTGGCTAGAAGATCCAAATATCAAACTCTTGTTCCAGAGTCAACTATTCACAATGGCAGTTTAGTTACTGATCTCTGAATTCCGATTCTTTATGAAGAAGACTCCAAACTTTGCTACAGGATTCTTGGTGGTATGCAAAAGAGTTAGGATAAAGACATCTTGCCTCCCCAATTCATATCTTTTTTTAATAAAACTTATCTTTGTTCCTTTGTGATGAGATCCTGTGTATCTGCTATCTAAAAGTGAATCACAGAAGTTTAATTGCCATTTAACACTCTGCCTGGGAGCTCCACTAGACTCTAAATGGCAGCGATGGACATCTTTTCAAAGTTCTGCTTCCCATTCACTCTGACATCAAACTCGGTCACCAATAAAGATTTCAATTGACATCTCTGTGTTTTGACTTATCATTTCTGGCCTCAACATTTGAAAGAAAACACAACTCATCGCGCCCTGCCCGCCCCCCATACAGACACACACACAGACACACACTCTAGTGAAATGAAATTTGATTCCAAACACACTTTAATGGTAAAGAAAGTTACAACTTTAACTTCAGCCAGGTGGGCAAACTGCAGCCCATGAGCTAAATCCTGCCCCACTAGTTGCTCTTATACTGCCAACAAACTAAGAGTAGTGTTCGCATTTTTAAACAGTTTGGGGGGAAAGCTTAAAAAAAGAATATCATGACACATGAAAACTACATGAAATCAGTTTACTACTGAAAAATAGAAGTCTCAGCAGAATTTCAAGGACCAAAACCAAAATTAATGAATGGATAATTAGACAACCTGCCCCTTAGGAAAGATACTTGTAGAAATCACTGGAAAATCTACCTTGCTAATGTCGGAATTGTTTTCTGGAATAAACAATTTATTCCAAAGACTTTGTATCTTCATACTACTGCTTCACAAACAGGCTATTTCAGTTTGGGCTTTGCCCTCGTTTCTTTCCCTTTTTTTTCTTTCTGTGGCCTGAAGGATAGCAAATTTATCTTCTCTTTATGAGTGATAGTATTGTTAGTGAAAATGACTGTTAAAAGCGTGAGCAAACCTGAAACCAATCCCTGCCCAATAAAGTGGTGACTTTGAAAAGGAAATTGCCCTGTTCAAGTGATGGATTTGGGATCAGCCGTCATGACCCAAGTTATGAGGGAGTCCAGGCACGCAGGTCCTGGCCCATTGCAGCTGCAAAGCCCCGCTGGGAGCTTGCCAAGGGCTCACTATGAATAGTCAAAGGGTGATCCATCCACCCCACAGCCACTTCAGGCTGCAGCCCTATAGGCTCATAGAAACGGAACAAGAAACTATAAGTACTTAAGCATTGAGTCTCTAGAGACCCCTTTTACCTTGTCTGGAATGCTGCCCTTGCCCCACACACACCCTCTTCTCTACTTATCTATCCAATTAAGGTCTCTTTGAGTTCCAAATATGGTAATACGTCAGCTCCTTTTTTTTAATTGCCATCTAGTTTATTCCCACTCATAACAATATTTTGTGTTACAAAGTAAAAGTGCTCAGAGAGTTTCTTGGTTGTAATCTTTGTGGATGTAAATTTCCAGACCTTTCTCCACAGCGTCGCTAGGTAGGTTCAAGTCATTAATCTTTAAGTCAGTAGTTAAGTTGTTGTTATTGTTAAGTGCTGTGGAGTGGATTCCGATCCATAGCAACACTGTGTAGGGTTTCCAAGGAGTACCACCGACCTTGCAGTTCAAATGACTTTGCAGTCTGATGTATTAGCCCACAGCACCACACCAGGAGTAGAAACTATTTATTCGTACTTTTACACCAGCTATCCAGGGATCTTGAGGAGCTCTGGTAGCTTAGCGGTTACAAATCGGGCTGTGAACCGCAAGGTCAGTAGTTCAAAACTACCAGCTGTTCCGTGGGAGACAGATGAGGCTTTCTGCGCCTGTAAAGATTTACAGCCTGGGAAACCCTGTACAGGGTCGCTATGAATTGGAACCAACCCCACAGCACATAACCAACCAACCCAGGGACCTTATTGGGCTCTAATAGTCCAATGTCATCTAGCTGATGCCGACTCATAATGATCCTATGTTGTTGGTAGGTGCTCTCAAGTAGGTTCTGATGCACAGCCACCCTGTGTAAACAGAACTAAACACTGCCTGGTCCTGAGCCATCCTCACAATTGTAATGTTTGAGCCTACATTGTTGCAGCTACTATGTCAATCCATCTTCTTGAGGGTCTTCCTCTGTTTCACTGAGCCTCTGCTTTTTACCAAGCGTGATGTCTTTTCCCAAGGACTGTTCCCTCTTGATAGCATATTCAAAGTAAATAAGATGATGTCTTCCCATGCTCGCTTCTAAGAAGCATTCTGGTTGTCCTTCCTCCAAGACAAATTTATTTGTTCTTCTGGCCATTCATGGTACTTTGAGTGTTCTTCATTCACACCATAATTCAAATGCATCAGCTCTTCTCTGATCTTTATTCACTGTTCAGCTTTCACAGGTATATATTGTTGTTGTTGTGTGCCTTCCAGTTGCTTCCAACTCATACTGATCCTGTATAGGGTTTCTGAATACACAGAGTCACTGTACCAAAAGGAAATGTTTGATGTTCGACCATTTCAAGAGGTAGCATATGATCAAGAGCCAATGATACTGAAGAAAGAAGTCCAAGGTGCATTGAAGGAATTGGCAAAGAACAAGGCACCAGGAATTGATGGAATAGAAATTCAAATCTTTCAAGAAAGTGAGGCGGCACTGCAGGCATTCACTTCACTCTGCCAAGAAATTTTGAAGACAACTATCTGGCCAATTGATTGGAAGACATCCGTATCTGTGTCCATTCCAAAGAGAGGTGACCCGATGGAATGCGGAAATCATCAGACAACATCTTTGATATCCCGTGCGAGTAAAGTTTTCCTAAAGGTATACAGAAATGGCTGCAAGCACACATTCCAGAGGTTCAAGCCAGATTCAGAAGAGGACATGTAATAAGTTATACCATTGCTGACGTCAGATGGATCTTGGCTGAAAGCAGAGAATACCAGAAAGATGTTTACGATGTTTACCTGTGCTTTACTGGCTACGCAAAGGCCTTCAATTGTGTGAATCATGACACTCTATGAACAACATTGTGAAGTACGAGTATTCTGGAACACTTAATTGTGCTCATGAGGAATCTGTACATGAACTAAGAGACAGCTGTTCGAACAAAACATGGGAATACTGAATAGTTTCGAATTAAGAAAGGTGTGCGACCAAGTTGCCTTCTTTCATCATACTTATTCAGTCTGTATGCTGAGCAAATAATCTGAGAAGCTGTGTTATTTGAAGAAAAATGTGGCATCAGGATTGGAGGAAGACTCATTAACAACCTGTGATACGCAAATGAAACAACATTGCTTGTTGAAAGTGAAGAGGACTTAAAATATTTACTGACGAAGATCAAAGACCACAGACTTCAGTATGGATTGCATCTCAATGTAAAGAAAACAAAACTACTCACCACTGGACCAAAAAAACAACATTCTTATCAACAGAGAAAAGATTGAAGTTGTCAAGGGCAAATTGGATCAACCATCAACATTCATGGAAGCAGCAGCCAAGAAATCAAATGACACATTGCATTAGGCAAATCTGCTGCACTAGACCTTTTTAAAGTGTTGAAGAACAAAGATGTCAGCTTGAGGACTAACGTGCACCTGACCAAAGCCATGGGTCATATGCATATAGAAGCTGGACAGTGAATAAGGAAGACCATAGAAGAATTGGTGCTTTTGAGTTACGGTGTTGGAGGAGAATATTGAAAGTGCCATGGGCTGCCAAAAGAACCAACAGATCTGTGTTGGAAGAAGTGCAGCCAGAGTGCTCCTTGGAAGCCAGGATGGCCAAACTTCGTCTCTCATACTTGGGACATATTGCCAGGAGGGACCAGTTGCTGGAGAAGGATGTCATGTGTGGTAAGATGGAGGGTCAGAGAAAAAGAGAAAGACCCCCAGCCAGATGGATTGGCAAAATAGCAGCATGAATGGGCTCAAGTGTGGCAACAATTGTGAGATTGGTCCAGGACGGGGCAGTGTTTCGTAATGTTGTGCATAAGGTCACTATGGTTCGGTACTGACTCGATGGCACATAACAACAACAACAATAGCAATTCTAATGGGATCCTAATGTGTAGTCAAAGCCTCACTGGCATGGAGGATCAGACTTCACTACACCGGAACTTCATTACTTGCCTCTATTGCAGCATTCATCATTTTACAATACAGAAGTAGGAAGGGAACCCTAGGAAGTTTCTTAAGCAAAGTTGACCGGGCTCTGTACCATGGGACAACAACAACAACCTAGAGCCAGGTGACTGGCCCAGAGATAGGCACATGACCCAACTCTGCAGATCTACAAGGCACCTAGCAGTCTATAAGGAGACCTAAGACAAAAGCTCAGTTCAACTCTTATCTGATCTGATTAGTGCCTAACAGGGCCAATTAGATCCTTTCACCAGGGAGTTTCAATGTGAGATCAACAGAAAGCTGAGCAGTTGGTGGCAGGAGCAGAAGCCAAAAGACACACACAGAAAAACAGCTATAGAGAAGCTGAATCATCTTGGTGGCTAAGCCCATTAGAGGGATCAGCAGATGCCTGCTGCTGAGGGGGCAGCAAGATAACCCAGCCTCAGAGCCGTATCCTGAATGACCTTCCAGTTCCTGAACTTCAATCCAGTTTTCATGCAGCCTGGCTAGGTGGCCCTTCCGGAAGGCTTTTCTGAGACACGTGGCTGAGTGGTGGAGATTCCATTCTGCCTTCCTTCCACAGCAAACTCCAACACTTTGGGTAAATAGTAGTGTCTATTCCTGGTGTAATGCTGTAGGAGAGTCACTGGTATGCTAACCACAAGGTCAGTGGTTCAAACCTACCAACCTCTCCTTGGAAAACCCTATGCAGGGTCACTATGTGTTAGAACCTACCCTATAACACTTAACAACAATAACAACATTCCTTGTAACTCCAAAATGCCCAATTGGCACAACTCATAGGGTCTAGCACTTTGCCTAGTACTTAACAAGGAATAAGTAATTGTCAGTGCTTGAATGGCATGACCAAAGCCAGTGAAAAACCTTTAGAAAAAATGAAGAAATCACTCATGTTAAGAGCATTGACCAGGATCAGCTTCAATTTCCCAAACCAATACTAAACTAGGAGAGATATGAGGGGCTTCAGAAAGTTCGTGGAGATATTCCATTATTATGGACTTCTGTTTTCTCACAACTTGTTTGAAGCCTCCTTGTATGCTGAACAGAATTTATTCTGCTCTCCTGTTTCCAAATCCATCTACATTTCTACCATAAATCCATTAAATAAGGAAATGTCACATGTCACAAAACTGCAAAAGGCATCCTAATTCCAGCTAAGGTATGTTTGGATGACTTGATTTTTCACTTGACTTAATTTAAAATCATAGTCATATTAGTATGAACAATTTTCCTCCCACACTAGCTTCACTGACAAACCTCCAAAGTAGCTGATCTTTGACTTTAAGAAGTTTAATAATATGTGATTTTCCCCCTCTTCCTTCCCCCATTTCCCTAGTCTATTGTCTGTATTAGCTACTTGAAGAACACGGATTCACTCCCCAACAACCGGATGAGTCATAAAACAAGAGGTGCATGGATGTAAACTGATCCTGTTGACACTTTCTTTGGCCCCAGCTAATAAAATAAAAGAGGTCCCACTGATCAGCTACAATGGCTTTTGGAAAGCAGGCATCAACTTAGCCAAGACATACCACATTTAATATATTATTTTAAAGGGAGAGCTAATTCCATGCCCTATGTGAATGCAGGGTGTGTAAGGACTTGCCTTCCTGGTGCCCTCCTGGTAACCAACAAAAGGAATGCCTAAAAGGCCTCACTGCTCGCATTCACAGGGTTCAGTGATGGGGCTCCAGGTTCCTGGTGGCTGGAAACTGAGTGCCCAAAGGAAGGCTGGGTTAGGTTTCTCAAGTGCATTTTCAAAATCTGGATAAAAGCAGACTTAGCCCACCTCCCCTGACCTGATCATGATAAAGTGATCTTATACCTCTGGAATTGGGATTTTGAATGTATGTGCCTACCCCAAGTCTGGTATTATATTACATCAGCATGAAAATGGAGCCTAAGACTGAGGAGCCCGCCAGCCTCAGAAGCCTTCTTCGTTGCCTGCCATGTAATACATGATATGCAAAGCCTCTGACTTCAGCCAACAGATATTTGGAGACTGTGTTGGCCCTAGCATGGGGACTCAACTAATGTCTGTTTCTGTCAGAAAGCGAATCAGAAAAGCCACTGCAGGGCACGTCACGCAGTGAGAGCTCTATAAATGCATCCCCATTCCCAGCGTTCGCTGGCAAACACTCGACTTCCCTTACTGGGTCGCTTCACATCTTTGCTTCGTGGAGCTTTGAGGGGTCCTGCTGGCAGCTCCCCTCCTCGTCGCTACCTTCTGCCCTGCAGAAAAGCGAGAGAGCGAGCGAGCCGAGGAGGAAAAAAAAAAAAAAAACGTTGACAGACGCGAGAAAAGCCACATCAGTCCTTCACCGGCCAGAGCGCCCTCCCTCCGAGCGCAGGGCGCGGGAGCAAAGCCAGGCGCGGACGGCGCGGGGCCACGGTCAAGTTCGGATTGCCCCCTTCGGTTGGCCTGCTCCGAGCTCCGCACATTCCTCCGGATCTACCCCGCGAGGAGGAGGTGCTAGCCTCGCTGCGTCTCCTTGCGCTGAGCGCTCTCCCTGCACCCCGGGGAGGGGCGCCTCGCGTCACCTACTCACACCCGCGCCCCCGCCTCGGGAGCTCGGGCGCCTACTCGCTGTTCTCCTTTCCCTCCCCTACCGCCTGGCCCCGCCGCCGCCTTCCGACCCCTCCCCTACCGGGGCCCCGCGCTCCCTTCCCCCATCCCGGCCCCCCGGCCCGGACTCTCGAGGACCAGTTTGCGCTCCTGGCGCCCTCATGTCTTCACGGGACTCCCCGCGCTGGTTGACGTGGTATCTCGTTCGGATTTCCAGGCCAGAACTCAGCTCCGGTGGCAGCATCAGCCCGGCCCGTCTCGTGCTCCCCAGCGCAGCGCCCCGAGAAGGCGCACAGCGCGGCCGCCACAGCTGAGTCGCCCGCCGAACCACGGGCTCACGCAGCCCCAACCTAGAGCGCGGCGTGCGCAGCCCTGTCGCCCCCCACCCAAGGCAGCGGCGGCTGCTCGGATCTCGACTTCGGGAGGTGTGGGGGGCCGGCGAGGGAACTGTCGGCGGCTCTCGCCCTCCTCGCGGCGGCGGCTGCGGGAGCCTTGGCCGCCGCCTCCTGCGCGCCCTTGCCGTCCTGCGTGGCAGGCGAATTGCGAACTCTTGCCCCCGACCTGTTGCGAGGAACTCTGCGCTCCTATCCTCGGCCCTCGGCTTCTCCTGGCTGGGATTCGGGGTTCCTGGAGTTAATGTCCAACTGGGGGTCTGCGGAGACCGGATCCGAGGTAAGTGGAGGAGAGGTCCGGGATGGAGGAGGCAGCTAGCGTCAGTATTGCCGGCGGGCGCGGCGAGCTGCTGGGCGACTGGGACAGAGGTGCGCGGTTGGACCTCAGAGCCAGAGCTAGAGATGAGAATGGAGAGAGGAAAGACTAGAGGAAGCCGAGGCACCGAGAGGACAGAGAGGAGAGACGAGTTGAACCGCAAAGAGGCTGGCCTTGCATATGATCAGGTTGTCTTTTCCAAGTGGGGCCATGATCCTTGGAACTCCCGGAAGCTTTGGCCCCCAGAATGCCTTAGAAGGGCTGTTTTCCTCGACTGGCCGGGGCGCTCCTCTGTCAAGTCCACGGACCGTGCCTTCTGGGGTCATCTTCGAACCCATTGTGGCCAGGGAAGGTTCTTTCACTGGACACGCACAAATACTGCCATTGCTGAGTGTGTAACTTCTTTTGAGCTTGCTGTGGTCTGTTCCGAGGGAAAGTGCAGGCCTTGGGAGAGACCGCTGCAAAGGTGCTGAGAACCTAAAAATAGAGGACTTACCTCCTGAGGCGGGAGAGGGGGAGACCTTGCAAAACTACATTCTTCGCCCTTTTCTGGACCGAGTTGCTTGCACTTCCCCAACGCCCTCCAGATCCAAGTAACCATTCTCGTCGAAGTTAAGTTAGTAAGGGGTTCCTTGGGCAGTCTGGGACTCAAGTTTCTGCCTTAAACAGATTCTTGTTGTGTTGTTGTTGTGTCTGTTCCCACCCATAGCGACCCTATGTAGGGTTTCCAAGGAGTGGCTAGTGAGCCTGAACCGCTAACCTTTTGGTTCAAACGACCTTGCAGTCCAGCGCATTAACCCACAGCACCACACCAGTACTCCGAAACTGATTCTTAGGGCTCTTCAAAGTCATGGAGGTGATTGTTATAAAGATCTATTTTCCCCTTTATGTCTCCTGCCTCAATACACCTTCCACCTTGCAACGTGATGGGTCCTATTCTGCGGCAGTTTGATTTCCAAACACACTCTGTATAAACGAACCCTCTTTGGGGTTCGGGAATCCAGGTCTCTCGCAGGTTCCCAGCCTGCAGGCTCCTTCCTTGTTTAGGTTCTAGCAGACCCCGCCTGCAGAGCCGACGAATGCGCCCCGGGGGTAGCGGTGGGCTGCCCAGTTCCGCCGGGACATCAAACTCTTCTAGCCGGTAGCGCAGATAAGTTTGATGCACGCTCGAATTCAACCTCAAGTACGCTCTCCCTCCGGCAAAGCCCTGCTTTGGCTGGGAGGGGGCGGTGCTGCTTTTTCCACAAGTGACAAATGTCGGGTGTTCAGGGAACCCGTGACGTCCTCCAGGGGTTCAGATGTTCCTCCTGGACGTGGGACTCACCTCCTTTAACCGACAAACCTCGCTCCCCACTCCCCCGCCTTCCGCGAGAAGCGTTCCACACTCTTATTTTTCCCGGTCTTGGGCGCGAATGTTGGAAGGTAAAAAGAAGAGAATTAGACCTCCATCAGTGAAGGACCAGAGGCTGTTGGACAAGCAGTAGCTCTTTTAGTGACCTCTTCCCCTGCCCCCAAAAGAAAAACCCCGATGTACAGATAACCCCAGTTCCACTGCCTCCCTTTTATTCTCCTGAAATCGGGATCTTGAAGGCAAAGCCCAAACAAACCTCCGAGCTTGCCAGGCATAAGAAAGTGCGGAGGCACTGGGGCGGGATCGTGCACCCGCCGAAAAGCTCTCTGCGTGAGGCCTGGAAACGGGGAGAGGGAATGGGGGAAGACTTGAGGAGGCGACGGCCATTCTAAAAGGCAGGTTGCGCAGAAACCTGCCCAGGTGAGGTGGGAAGAGGAAAACTAGAGAGAGGATGGAAAGGTTGGAGCTTGGGAAGCAGAGAAGCTGGGAAGAACACCCAGAAGTTCCATGGCTAATTCAGATTTTGGGAGGATTTTAGGGGGAGTGGTTTTACTCCTTCAGTTTATACTAAAAATGACAACTTGGCGTCTCCAACGCGTGGGTGCTGCAGGGCTCCGACGGTTTGTGGTGCCCCCTGGTGCTGATAACCCGGAAAGCTCCTGGCAGCGAGCTGAAGCTTCAGCGGGAGCAACGCTTTCACCTGGGCGTCCTTTCACCTCCGGCCTAAAGACCTAGATGTCTGAGCCTGCAGAGAGTTTCTCTGGCCCCGCTGGGGCTCGCTGATACCGAACACAGAGGAGTGCCAATTCATCAGGCACCAGAAAGGGTGTGGGGACACCTAGCAGGAGAACTTGTTCGGGACACAAGCTTGGTTTGTGCTTGTGACGGAGAGTCGGACAGGCGGATGACTAGAGGGGACTGGGAGGGAAACGGGGAGCATCGGGCAGACGTGCTTTTGGAAAATGAAGAATAAACAGGGGACGCAGATGGGCTCAGGAAAGCACGTCCTATGTAAGCCTAGCCTCCACCACCACCAAGGAAATACCAGGAACTAAAGAGTCACTCTGGTTGGAAGTTGCCGGGGCGGTGCTCGAGGGGAGAATGTGCCTTCTCAGTCCCTAAGGGTGGAGGGACATCTATGGTCTCTTGCCGCGACTGACCAAGGGCGGGAACGGGAGCTGGGAGCCTATTCTGGCTAAGCAGAGTTTCCCACTGTTTCCTCCTTTGCCAACTTCGCCACACTTTTAATTGAGGAACTTCACGTCCAATTAAAAAAAAAAAAAAAAAAAAAAACCCTAAGTCGGCCAAACAGGAAAAAAGGGGAAACCCTCTTAATGCAGAAGGGAAATCTGGTGCCTCTGTTGCTTCCTGCTGGCGGGCACCACGATTTGGAATGGTGCTTTAACCCCGCGCCTCCCGGCTCTTAGCGGCCGCCAGCCATTTCGTACGCACCGGGGAACTGACACCCAAACGGCAGTAGGCCTTGCATTCCCGAGTCCCCGCTGACAAAGCGCTTCGCTGCGCTCTTTTTGCAATGTCTGGGTGCTAGCCCCAAAGCCACTGCTTTTCCAGCAAACCAGTCTGAGCGGCTTGAGGCGCCCAGAATTTTGTTCTTGTTGTTAGGTACCATCGAGTTGGTACCGACAACAGAACGAAATACTGCCTGGTCCTGGGTCAACCTCACAATCGTTTCTATGCCTGAGCCCATCGTTGCCGCCACTGTGCCAGTCCATCCCAGAACTTTAGGTCGCCAGAAGTCCCAGGCTCCAGCAAATTTCCCAAGTCCAACAGCTGTTTCTCGAGCAAATGCCGGAGAGATGGAAAATGCATTCCTCTCCGCTACGGGAGGTGGCGGCTGAATTAAACTCTTCCCACGGTGGCCCGAATGGACAGCGGGTGGCTGGGGTTTGGAGAGGACTGGCGTGCCTGGGAATTAATGGGGAGGAAAGGTCCTAAGATTTTGCATTCACCTTGAAATTGCCCCTCCCCCGGAAAAAGTTCAAGGACTTTAAGAATCGGTTTTATTTGACGGAAGGGATTATCAACTGCGTGAATCTCGAGTCGTTTCCGCTTTAGAATTCTTTCATATACCCTCATATATTAGGAAGTAACTGAGCAACAGCGCACCACGAGGCGTACCGACCCCCACTACACCTGGAGTTCACAGTACATGGTTCTTGCCCGCCTGGTGCCCCTCCTTTCTAAGGGTGTAAAGACTGATAAAAGCTAAACCCAGGCCTTCTGGACTAGGGTGAATGATAGGTAACTCGACTCTCCTTGGAAGGGATGGGATTTGGGGCCAGTATCTAGCAGGGCTGCAAAAGAAATAAAATCAAGAGGAAGTTTTCCGATATGCCACAAGGTCGGCGGTTCAAGTTCACCAGTCGCTCCTTGGAAACCCTATACAGGGTTTCTATGAGTCGGAACCGACTCTACGGCACCTCACAACAACAACGGAAGATTTAAATTTTCAAAACAAATGGAATCCCTAACAGCAATGGTAGCAATTATTGAGTGCGTATTGTATGCCCTGCAACATATATATACACACACACACACACACACACACACAGAGTGAGCTCTGGTAATGTAAACGTAACGTAGTGGTTACGAATCAGGCTGTGAACCTTAAGGCCAACCCAGCCGCTCCGCAGGAGAAAGATGAGGCTTTCTACTCCCGTAAAGATTTACAGCCTCGGAAACCCTGTACAGGGTCGCTATGGGTCGGAACCGACTCCACGGCACGTAACAACAACATATATGTATGTATGTAGGTATGTATAGAGAGAGAGAGAGAGAAAGAGAGAGCGAGGTGGGACTAGTATTTCTAAGCCCGGTGGTGGTGGTAGATGCTTTAAAAGTTTAGTAATTTTACGCAGTTAGTCCCACACAGGCGTAAAGTCTCCAAATCCCGAGCTTCTTGTTCCTGGGGCAAAATGATTATTTGGATAGGAAGACAGAAGCGAGGAGCGATGGTGGGCGGGGTAAGTGGCGAGGCTGAGTCTGGCTGGGAGGTTGGAGTAGCGTCCAGACTGCCAACATTGTGGTGCATTAGATTTAAGGCGGTGGGGGGAGGGGATGTGGATGCTGTCCGACGGGAATGTTGCTGGGACGGGTGTTGCTCGCCAATAGAAGGGTCCAGCCTGGAGTCCCGGTGGTGTGTTGGGATATATGGGCCACAGCAGCTTAAAAATTCGACCTCTAGGAAGATGTGGCGCAGAAGTGCAATTGAGACCTGAACTAAACAGGGAGGGCAGGGAGGAAGGGGAGCGGAGAACTGGAGGGGGATGTCTGGGAGAAGAAATGTTGAGCTTGATGGGACGCAGGTATGGCAAGCCCTGGGGGCACCCATGTCTAATATGCATTCTCTGGATTTCTTTCCCACGCAGGTGCCGCCGCTGGACGGGACTCTAAGATGAAGTTATGGGATGTCGTGGCTGTCTGCCTGGTGCTGCTCCACACCACGTCCGCCTTCCCGCTGCCCGCCGGTAAGAGACCTCCCGAGGCTCTCGCCGAAGACCGCTCCCTCGGCCGCCGCCGCGCTCCCTTCGCGCTGATCAGTGACTGTAAGAACCGTTCCCTCCCCGCGGGCGGGCCACCGGTGGACCCCCACACACCCCCTTCCACTGTCTGCACGCACCCCCTTCCACTTTCCGCACTTACCCCAAGCCAGCCGCCAGTGTGGTCTCTCCACTCCTTAGGCAAAGAGCTGCTTTATGCTTGCTGGCTTGGAGGCGTCCCAGAAGCTGCCCAAACGCCCCTGGGCGCCTTGCCTGTTAATCAACTGGACTGATTTGCCCAGGACAAAGGCTATCTACGGAATGTTTATATACCCATATAGCATAGCCTCCACATGAAACACACACAATTGTCCCATATTCTTGGCTCCCATATTATTATATATGGCTGTTGTTACGTGCTGTCCAGTCGGTTCTGACTCATAGCGAACTTTTTAGGGTTTCCAAGGAACAGCTAGTAGGTTTGAACCGCTGACCTTGTGGTTAGCAGTGCAGTGTTTATCCTACAAGTCACACCATTATTACATGTACACACCCTTTTTTTTTTTCTGGTTTCCAAAATTCTTTACCTGTTTTTGTTATGTATGGGTATGCTTTATTCTGGAAATTATTGCACTTCCCCTCTAAATTGCCCTGAAAGTGGAGAACCCTGGTTTTCACAAAAAACTAACCAGAGTCAGAGAAAACACAGAAGAGCCTCTGTTTCCAGGAAAAAAATACATCTGGGCAGTGTCAAATCTGTTCAGAAAAGTTCCAGTTCTGGAAAGATTTAGGGCAGGAGTGGGGAACATCTGCCCACAGGCTGTATGTTGTTGTTGTTGTTAAATGATGTCAAGTAGTTCTGACTCATAGTGACCCTGTTGTTCTGCTCAGAATGGACTCATAGTGACCCTGTATAGGATTTCTGAGGAGTGGCTTGTGAGCTTGAACCACTGACCTTGCAATTCAAACCGACCTTGCAGTTCAACACATTAACCCACCGCACCTACCACCCGAGGACTCCACAGGCCATATTGTTGTTGTTGTTAAGTGCCGTTGAGTCAGTTCCGATCCATAGCGATCCTATATAGGATTTCCTAGGAGTGACTAGTGAGCTTTGCAGTCCAGCACATTAACCCAAGTGCCAGGACTCCCCACAGGTCATATGTTGTTGCTGTTAAGTGCCACTGAGTCGGTTCCAACCTATAGAGATCCTGTATGGGGTTTCCAAGGAGCAGCTGGTAAGCTTGAACCTGCGACCTTGCAGTTCAAACAACTTTGCAGTCCAGTGCATTAACCCACAGCACCACACCAGGACTCCACAGGCCATATTGTTGTTGTTGTTGTTGTTAGGTGCCATTGAGTCAGTACCGACTCATAGCGACCCTGTGCACAACAGAATGAAACACTGCCTGGTCCTGGACCAACCTCACAATTGTTGCCACGCTTGAGCCCACTGATGCTGCCACTTGGCCAATCCATCTCACTGGGGGTCTTCCTCTTTTTCTCTGACCTTCCATCTTACCAAACATGATATCCTTCTCCAGTGACTGGTCCCTCCTGACAATATGTCCGAAGTATGAGATAAGAAGTTTGGCCATCCTGGCCTCCAAGGAACACTCTGGCTGCACTTCTTCCAACACAGATCTCTTGGTTCTTTTGGCAGCCCATGGCACTTTCAGTATTCTCCTCCAACACCATAACTCAAAAGCAATTCTAAGGTCTTCCTTATTCACTGTCCAGCTTTCTCATGCATATGAGGTTATTGAAAATACCATGGCTTGGGTCAGGCACACCTTGGTCCTCAAGCTGACATCTTTGCTCTTCAACACTTTAAAAAGGTCTTGTGCAGCAGATTTGCCTAATGCGATATGTATAAGGCCTTCAAAATCATTTGCTCTGACCCTGCCAAGGCAACAGCAGTTCCAACCATCACGTTGTTGTTAAGTGCCACCGAGTCGGTTCCGACTCATAGTGACCCAGTATAGGGTTGAGTTAATTAAATATTTGACCAAATATAGCTGGCTAATTTTTAAGTTGATAATGTTGTATGGCCCATGAATGATGTTATAAATTTTGGCAGAAAAATGTTCCCAATCCCTGGCCTAGGGGAAAGAAAGCTGTCATTCACATCCGATGTGATAGTGTCAGCGGTTAAGAAAAGCTCTGGTTATCATATTAGAGAATCAGTCTGTGATTGGCTTCACGGAAGTGGATCTATTTTAAATGGCAAGTTCTACTAGAGCATGTCAGCTGAGATTTCCTATCATTTACCTTCAAGTCTTCCAGAAGTTTATCTGTAGCATAAAAGTATATCACAGTACAAATTCAGGAGGCTGTTAAGGAGGTTTATGGAAGTTTGGTGGCTCTGTAGCACTGGACTGCAAAACACAAGGTCAGTGGTTTGAGATCACCAGCCATGCCCTAAGAGACAGATGAGGTTTTCTGTTCCAGTAAATATTGACAGCCTCAGAAACCCTATACAGGGTCGCTATAAGTCAGAACCAACTCAGTGGCACCTAATAATAACAACAGGGAGGTATATAGATAACAAAGGTTGTTGTTGTTAAGTGCTGTCGAGTCAGTTCCGACCCATAGCAACCCTGAACAGGGTTTCTGAGGCTCTAAATCTTTACGGGAGCAGAATCTTTCTCCTGTGGAGCAGCTGGTAGTTTCGAACTGCTGACCTCGTGGTTCGCAGCCCCATTCGTAGCCACTACGCTACCAGAGCTCCTTGGTAGCATTAGGGTATTTGACATACAACCCCAACTCAAACCCAAATCCAAATCCCCTGCCATTAGGTGGATTCTGACTCATAATGACCCTGTAGAACTTCTGAGACTAAATCTTTATAGAAACAGACTGCCTTAGCTTTCTACCACGGAGCACTGGCAGATTCAAACTCCCAACCTTTAAGTTTTCAGCCTAATGATTAACCCACTGTGCCACCAAGGTTCCTTCACACAATCCCAAAAGGTGGTATTTTGCACATGAAACGTACTGTGATCATAAAGACAGTTGAAGCAACCGTTGCACAGTTCAGCTATGTGCTCAGAACCCTCCAAACCCCACAGCCTTGGGCTAGGAAACAGGTCAGGAAATGTGATATGCTTGTTATATGTCTAATTACAGCAACAAAAACAACGTCTCACAGAAACCTCAAGAAAGAGAAAATGTGCATTTTCATAAGACACATTAGGACTTCAAGTATGATTTGGGATTAGAAACAGAACAGGGTTGATACATTGAAATTAAAGTAGTTGTTCCAATCAGCACATTCAGTAGAGGAAAATGACTGATTATGAAGCTGATTAATTCATGGAGATTTGATTGGTACATTAGTATCCTGTCTACTGTTGTTTATTTAAAACTGACTCCTTGTTCTGGCTCTGCCTTCAACAAACTCCTGACTCTGAACAAGTTACTTACTTTCGGACTCAATGAGCAGTTTACAACTCATCGAGCTGTAAAGTAAAGGGAAACTTTCCACTCCAAAATGCCACTGACTACAGATTTGCCACCTGACCTTCACACTTCTCCTTACTCATCTTTTGGGAAGTGATACATGCTTACTGGAATTACCTGTTGTTTTTATTAAATGCTGTTGAATCCGTTCCAACTCACAACACAACCCTGTATGTATGGTAGGTTTCAACCTTGCAGTTAGCAGCCCAGTGCTTATCCTACAGCACTACACCAGGACACCAGAGTCACCTGTGGTGGTGGTGGTGGTATGCCTTGGAGTCGATTCCAACTCATAGCTAGTCTGCATAGGGTTTCTGAGGCTGTAATTCTTAATGGGAGCAGAAAACCTTCTCCCATGGAACAGCTGGTAGTTTCGAACCGCTGACCTAGGTAGGGGTTAGCAGCCTGACTCATAACCAGTACCCTACCAGAGCTCCTTAAAATCACCTGTGGAGCTCTAAAAAGAACAAACGCCATCTCCTATCCCAGGAGATTGTGGTATGGGATGTGGCCTGGACATCTTGATAAACGTTTAGATGTTCCCCAGGTAAGTTTATTGATTAGTCAAGATTGAATTACTATAGGAGTCCTAGTGTGGTGCTCCAATTTAATGTGCTGGATTGCCTGAGACGTCAGTTTGAACCGCAAGGTCAGTGGTTCAAGCTCACCATCTGCTCCTTGGGAACCTTATACAAAGTCGCTATGAGTTGGAACCAACTTGATGGCACTTAACAACAACAAAAATAACAAATTAGGATTGTTGTCAGAGGCATCAGTGGTTCATATAAGGTACAACCAATTATACAGCAAGCAAATTAGCATTAATCCTGATGGTATTGTGGGGAGGAGGGCATTGTGGAGTGAGAATTACTTCTCTTTTACAAACCAGATGCTAAATTATCAATGGACCCACAACAAGATTCCGGTAACTCCATTTACATTTCAATCAGCAGACTACACCCAATTCTGTTTCATCTCTGGAATGACCCAATCGATCTGATAGGAAACTTAGATAAGAAATGTTCCCAGAGAGAAAATGAGCCACAAACTAAGCCAAATTGACTTCTTTCTAGGTATGCTCAACTCAACTAGGTAGCAAGCTTTTAGTTCAGGGAAGGCCCAATAATGACAGTATGCAGGCTTTGAACACTCAACCAGTGTCAACGCGCCTCCGCCCCCTCCCTCCCTGTCACAGTACTGATGCGCATATCTTGCACTGTGTGTGCAACAGGTGAAAAACATTAAGTCACCGCATTTCATTTGAAATAGTAAGCACTATAATTCTGGCCCCTCTGGGCCCTTTCAAATTCTTAGAACTTAAAGATGGACAAAAGAATGCTTTATTCCACATTAACAGTCTTTCTGCACTGTTTAGAGGGGACTGTGTTCTGTCTGCCAAGTCATCCTTTTGGTTGGATGTGTTCTGCTGATCCCAATGTAAGGGAAACAGTCAGGATTCTATTCCTAGAAGCCTCACGGGATAAGCGAACTCAAGAGAATTAATAATAGGTTAAGTCGCTTGCTTCAGGAAGTCCTGGTGGCACTATAGGATAAGCACTGGACTGCTAACTCTTCTAAGGTCAACAGTTCAAACTCACCAGCTTCCCAAATGGGAAACGACAGGGCTGTCTGTTCCCATAAAGCTTTACAGTCTTGGAAAAATTATAGGATCGCAATGAGTTAGAATTGACTCAGTGGCGGTGGTTTTGGTTTAACTTGTTGGACTAAAGGTAGACTAGAAAGTAAATGGACCTACTACAGCAATTTCTGTTGTTGTTGTTAGGTGTCATCAAGTTGATTCCGGCTCATATTGACCCCATATCACAGTAGAACTCCTCTGTAGGATTCACGGGGTAAGATTTTCAGGTCTTTCTCCCACAAAGCCACTGAGTGGCTTCAAATTGCCAGCCTTCCTGTTAGCAGCTGAGCACTTAACCATGGTAGCATCAGACCTTTTCTAAACTCAAGGAATTGAGATTTTCCTTTGGCGGCACCTAAGGCTATTCCCTGGTACTATTTGTTTGTTTCATTTTTTACCGGGATTTTCTCCAAAGGGTGATTAGAGAAGGCACCAGGATTCAAGAAGGTGAAACTTGAAGCATTGTAGATGGAAAGCTACGACCCCTAGAGCATACGGCCCCAAGGCCCAAGTAACCAGCTCAGAGTGGCACAGTTCCCCAATGGCAGGAGACACAGGTCTGCTGAAGCAGAGATCAGCGTTTCCTCCAAGCCACTTTGCAACAAAGAGCATCTCGCTTTGCTTCCTGGGAGGCAGCACTTTCTGTGGGAGGCACATCTTCAACCAGTGACTAACGCACTGTGGCAGATGGCCAGGCCTTCCTTCCATGGCACTTCTGGCTGGGTTTGAACTGCCAACTTTTCAGTTAGTAGTCAAATGCTTAACTGTTCACACCACCAGGGCTGCCCTAAAATAGTGCTGCAGGTTGTCCGACTTTAGTAAAGGTTCATTGATCATAGTCTTATTCTAGGTCTCAGCCCTGAAGCAACTGTGACATGTGCCTCCCGAGAAGAAGCATTAGGTACATGCCGTTTGATAATGTTTTGCTCTGAAAGCATACAGGTAGTCTCTGACTTATGATGGGATTCTGTTCCGATCTACGTATGGACTTAATGACTACTCACTCTATCATCAGACCATTCTAATATAAATCAAATCTCTCTCTTTTAATTTTAAGTTTTCATTATTGCTTTTTATCATCAACGTTTTTACAACGATTCATATTTATCTTTGAGGGTTGAAAACATAGCATCTGAGAATGCTAGCATCAGCAAATTGTGCCCTACAGTATTGTATGACCCATTACTAACAATAAAACCTGGTGTGATGCTGTAGAATAAGCATCAGACTGCTAACTGTAAGACTGCAGTTCAAACCCATGGTTGCTATGAGTCGGAACCAACTCGAAGTAGACCATAACAACAACAACAGCAACAAAATCAAAAACCAAACCCACCTCTTTCAAGTCAATTCCAACGCACAGGTAACATGTACCAAAAAAAAGGGCAGTTCATCACAAGTGAGGAATTACCTGTCCATCCATCCAACAAGTATTTAATGAGGCGTGGAAGTATTTGATGTGTGTGGAAGGAGCTCTGGGAGCACAGTAGGTTAAGCATTGGGCTGCTAACTAAAAGTGTAGGGTAAACCCAGGACTGCTAACCGCCAGCTGCTCCGTGGGAGAAAGATAAGGCTTTTTGCTCCCATAAACATTTTACAGCCTCAGAAACCCTATACAGGGCCGCTATGAGTCTGAATCCACCTGATGGCAGCGGGATGGTTTTTTCCTTCTTCTTGGTATATGTATGGAAAGAGCACAGTGGTGAAGCAGTAGGCTGCTAGCCAAAACATTGGAGGTTCAAACCACCTACAATTCTGAGGAAGAAAAATTAAACTGCCTGATCCCGTAAAGATTTGCTGACTGAGAAACCCTAAGGAGCAATTCTGCTGTGTCGTGGAAGATCTTTGTGAGTTGGCATCCTCACAATGGAGTGAGTAGTGCGTGCGTGGCACGGTGCTAGGTGCTGGGGATGCCTTGTTGTTACTGCCCTTCTGAGTCATAGCAACCCTGTATAGGAGTTCCAAGGAGTGGCTGGTGGATTTGAACCACCGACCTTGCAGTTCACACTGACCTGTGGTCCAGTGCACTATCCTGCAGCGCCACACCTTGGTTCACATATAAAAAACCCTGTCCACTTGGAGCATCCTTTCTAGCAAATATACACATGGGCTACACCTGAAAAACTAATAAGCATAATGGAAGCTTGGGCTGGTCAAATACACTTAGCTTCTATTAGACTAGAAGCCAGTTGAAATATGTTGTTGTTGTTGTTAAGTACCATTGAATCACTCATAGAAACCCTGTATAAGGTTTCCACGGAGCAATTGGTAGATTTGACCCACCAACTTTGTGGTTAGCAATCCTACAACACCACACCAGAACTCCAGTTGAAATATGTTATTGTTATTAAGTGCCATCGAGTCATTTCTGACACATAGTGACCCTATATAGGGTTTCCAAGGAGCAACTGGTGGGTTGAACTATCAGTCTTGTGGTTTGTTGTTGTTAAATGCCATTGAGTTGGGTCCGACTCATAACCATCCTGTATAGGATTTCCTAGGAGCAGCTGGTGAGTTTGCACTGCCAATCTTGTGGTTCAAACTGACCTTAAGGTCGAATGATTATCCTACATCGCCACACCAGGACTCCAATCTTGTGGTTAGCGGTGTTAAATTGTAATTTCAGTTAGACCCAATTGTACTAAATTGGGAGTACATTCCACCACTTTGGTAGCAGGTCACAAGATTTCCCACAGACACAGTCTAAGTAAGGCTATCACGTTCCCAGGCTAGCCCATAAAGACCTATCCAAACCAGGATAATGTAACTGAACTACAATTCACAGTATTATTCGGCTGAAGTTTCTGCCCAGGGTGCCCAGAGCCCATAATCTGTACAGGGAGAGACAGAGCAAGACAGCAGGGAGGTTCAACAAGCAGGAGCCCAAGTTAACACATTCAGATCAGACTCTGGTTGGGATCCCAGCCTTATTATCATTTGTTTTTGTTGTTAAGTGCCATTGAGTTGGGTTTCTGGGAGCAGCTGGGGAGTTTGAACAGCCAACCTTTCGGTTCAAACCAACCTTGCCTTCCAGTGCTTATCCTACGGCACCACACCAGGACTCCTATTATCACTTAACATCTCTTAAACCTCAGTTTTCTCATCTATATAATAGGGATAACAGGAGTGTGTGCCTCACAGGGTTGATATGTGGGTCAAATGAGAAAATGCTTTGAACAACGCATGTTCCATAATTAAGTATTGTCATTGTGGTTTGCCACCTTTCTACTCACAACTGGCCAGCCCCTGGCACCTCATGAATGTCTCTCTCCTGACACTGCCCTTCATGTTGGCATCCCTGCCAGGATGCCATTCTCAAATGGTGGCATTTTAGGCAGGACAACAGAGTAACATGAGTTGAAGAAATGCAAACCTCACAGGAAGGCAATTTTGGGCTCCTCTGTCAGTCAGCATATAGTCCAATGGCCCAGACCCTTTCCCTTTCCCACTTTCTGGATTCACAAACATCCAATAGAATTATTCCCAAGGTCCGCTTGAAGGAGCTCTTGGAATCAAGAGATTGCAAGCTGGATTCTTCCTCACTTCAGATCAGAGACTAATATCTTGCTCAGGCTGCAGTTTGGAGACCTATTTCACACTGTTGCTTTACGGCTTAATGTGGATTGGTCAGTTTTAGGACCTCTGGCTGATCCAACAGCCTAAGAATTACAGTCAAAAGAATCTACTTACAGTTGTTGTTAAGTGCCGGAGAGTCAGTTCCAACTCATAATGACCCTGTATAGGGTTTCCAGGGAACAGCTGATAAGCTTGAACCACCAACCTTACAGTTCAAACCAACTTTACAGTCCAACGCATTAACCCACAGTGCCCCACCAGGACTCCTGATAGAAAAATAAAAGCTATCTGGTATATTCCCCTCCTAACTTCCCTTTTCTTTTATTTTTTAAATTTAGCATTTATGGTCCATAATACCTCCGTTTGATTAAAATAGCAAATATTTAATTAGTCACTTGAGCTTAATCAAGAAATAAATATTAAATATCTTTCATGCACGAAGTGATTGTTGTTGTTATGTGGCGTCGAGTCGGCTCCGACCCGTAGCGACCCTTTACAGGGTTTCCGAGGGTGTAAATCTTTACGGGAGTAGAAAGCCTCATCTTTCTCCCGCGGAGCAGCTGGTAGTTTTGAACCGCTGACCTTAAGGTTCGCAGCCCGATTCGTAACCACTACGCTACCATAGGTGGTATTAAAAAGGCAAAACTGTGATCTTAAAACAACTTGTGAATGGATAGGTAGGTGAGTGGATAGGTGGGTGGATTCTCAGAGAGACAGACACATACTACCAAGGGGTTTCTATTAGCTGTAGTCACTGTAGGGATTCATAGCACTGAGGTACTGGAATTTGGGATTTCAGCAAAAGGAGGAAGGATTTGAACTGGTACTTGAAAGCTTGTTATTGGAAAAGGAAAGAAAGGGGAAAGGGAATCATTGCAGAGTAGAGAGTTGTTAAGTGTCTTCGAGCCAGTTCCCACTCATAGCGACCCTGTATAGGGTTTCTGAGCAGTGGCTGGTAAATTTGAACTTCCAGTCTTGCCTTCAAACGATCTTGCAGTCCAGTGCATAGAAGAGGCATAGACAAATTTGTGACCATGATCTAGAAAGGGAGCTGGTGGTGACTATAAGGAGGAGGTTAGTCCAGGTACCAGGAAGTGGTGTGAAACTGAGTTTGTCTCTGTGTGATAACTCAGGTGGGGAGGGGCCTTGAAAACCAGGCACAGAGGAGCCTGACCCTGCTTTCAGTGCAACTGGGCATCGGAGGGAACAGACAGGTAGCAGCAGATGGGGCTGTTATGCAACTACCCAGACTGCTCCTGAGTGGGGCAATTTCATAGGCATGCTTTTCCCTTGAAGTATTGTGTCCTTGTTTTAGAAAGCTTGTAGGCACAGTTGTTGTTGTTATTGTTAAGCGCTGTCGAGTCGGTTCCAACTCATAGCGACCCTGTATAGGATTTCCGAGGAGCAGCTAGTGGGTTTGATATTGTGGTTCAAAGTCCAGTATTGATCCTACAGCACCACACCAGGATGTATAACCCATTAATCCTCAAATAAGAGCATTGGTGGCACAGTGGTTAAGTGCTCAGTTGCTAACTGAACACTTGGAAGTTTGAACCCACTAGCTGCTCTAAGGGAGAAAAATGAGATTGTCTGCTTCTCCAAAGATCACAGCCTTGGAAACGATATGGGGCAATTCTACTCTGTCCTACAAGCACACTGGGAATCTGATTCAACTCAGTGGTAGTGGTTTTATGGAAGCGCTGCAAGTGAAAATAATATTAAAGTTAGGATCATATTCTTGTTGTTAAGTGCCAGCCATCGAGTTAGTTCTGACCCATAATGACCCTGTATAGGATTTCCAAGGAACAGCTGGTGAGGTTGGACCACTGACCTTGTGGTTCAAACGGACTCTACAGTCTAGCCCATTAACCCACAGCACCACACGAGGACCCCACTAGAACCACCGTTGTTGTTGTCAGGTGCCATCGAGTCGGAACCGACTCATAGCGATCCCATACACAGCAGAATGAAACAATGTCCGATCCTGGGCCAACCTCACTACCGCTGCCACACTTGAGTCCATCAATGATGCCACCTGGCCGATCCATCTCGTAGGGGGTCTTCCTCTTTTTCTCTGACCCTCCATCTTACCCAGCATGACATCCTTCTCCAGCGACTGTTCCTTCCTGACAATATGTCCAAAGTATGAGAGACGAAGTTTAGTCATCTTGGCCTCCAAGGAGCCCTCTGGCTGGACTTCTTCCAAAACAGATCTATTGGTTCTTTTGGCAGTCCATGGCACTTTTAGTATTCTCCTCCAACACCACAATTCAAAGGCATAGAACCATAGTACCTCTTAACTATCCACATCCCAATTTTTAATAAACAGACTTTTTATCTTGTTTTGGAGTGCTGGTGTGGCATTGTAGGATAAGCATTGAACTGATAAGCACAAGGTCGACAGCTCCAATCCAGCAGCTGCTCCTTGGAAACTCTATCCAGAGTCACTATGAGTTGGAACCAACTCAATGGCACAACAATATCTTGTCTTAAAATAAGTTTAAGCACTGTTGGATAAGATACTATTATACCCATTTTACAAATAAAGAATTCAAACGTGGAGATTATTTTTCAAGCTCACATTCCTAGTCAATAGTGAAGCCAGGAAACCTCAGATCTCTAGTCCCATATCCATTGATATTTGGCTTAGCACAGCCCGTACTCCCAAATCAGTAAACTGGCCAACTGTGTACCATGAAGTGGGTTCCAAATTAATTAAGGAGACACTCATATTGGCTTGCTGAAAATATATTTGTTGACTCTGAAAAACAGATTTCCAAGAATAGCAAATGAACAAGTTAATAGAAAGGACAAACAGAAAATATTAAATATCCTTTAGGCCCCCTCTTGTTTTTGTAATTTAAGTTTTTATTTCCATATGTGCCACAATGGACAATGAATAAGGAAGAATTGATGCATTTGAGTTATGATGTTGGAGAAGAATGGTAAAGATACCATGAACCGCCAACAGAATAACCCCCAGAATGCTCCTTAGAAGACAGAATGGCCAGCCTTCATCTCTCATACTTCAAATGTATTATCAGGAGGGACCAGTCCCTGGAGAAGGGCACCGTACTTGGTAAAGTGGAGGGTCTGCGAAAAAAGAAGTCCCCAAACTCGATGGATTGGTACAGTGTCAGTAGCAATGGGCTCAAACATAGTAATGATTGTGAGGTCGGGCAGTGTTTCATTCTGTTGTGTATAAGGTTGTTATGGGTTGGTACCGACTTGACGACACCTAACAACAACAACTACAAATAAGCCACAATGGTCCCGCCAGTTGTCAAGTTGACTGTAATTGAATGGCAACTCCATGTGTGTTCAAGTAGAATTGTGGTGCATATGGATTTCAGTGGTCCAGTGTTCAGAAGTAGATTGCCAGACCTTTGTATTTTCTGAGATGCCTCTGGGTGTTCTTGAACATCCAGTGTTTCAGCTGAGCACGTTAATCATCTGTTCCCTGCAGGGACTCTGACAGCAAGCCTATTGTGTGCTGTTGAGTCGTGGCCTACGCTAACATTACTAATGGTTACTTCAAAGCCACTTTGTTGTTTTTAGGTGCTGTTGAGTCTGTTCCAGCTCATAGTGACCCTAGGCTCAACAGAACGAAACACTGCCTGGTCCTGCACCAGCCTTACAATTGTCGTTATGTTTGAACCCATTGTTGCTTCCTCTGTATCATTCCATCTCATTGAGGAGCTTCCTTGTTTTCGCTGATCCTCGACTTTTACCAAGCATGGTGTCTACCTCCAGGGACTGGCCCCTCCTGACAATATGTCATCCTCACATTTAAAGAACATTTTCGCTGTACTTCTTCCTAGACAGACTTGTTTGTTCTTCTGGCAGTCCATGTTGTTGTTATTAGGTGCCATGGAGTAGATGCCAACTCATAGTGACCTCATGCACAGCAGAACGAAACACTGCCTGATCCTGGGCCAACCTCACTATCGCTGCCATGCTTGAGTCCATTGATGCTGCCATTTGGTCAATCCATCTCACTGGGGGTCTTCCTCTTTTTCTCTGACTCTCCAACTTTCACATGCATATGAGGTTATTGAAAATACCATGGCTTGGGTCAGGCGCACCTTAGTCCACAAGCTGACATCTCTGCTCTTCAACACTTTAAAAAGTTCCTGTGCAGCAGATTTGCCCAATGCAGTACGTCATCTGATCTCTTGACTGCTGCTTCCGCGAGTGTTGATAGTTGATTCGAGAAAAATGAAGTTCTTGGCAACTTCAGTCTTTTCTCCGTTGATAAGAATGTTGTTTGTTGGTCTAGTGGTGAGGATTTTTGTTTTGTCACATTGAGATGTAATCCATATCGAAGTCTGTGCTCTTTGATCTCCATAGTACTTTCAATATTCTTTGCCAACATCATAATTCAAATATATCGATTCTTCCATAGTCTTCTTTATTCATTTTCCAGCTTGCACATGCATATGAGGTGATTGAAAATACCGTGGGTTGAGTCAGGCTCACATAGTCCTCAAACTGATATCTTCATCCTTTAACACTTGAAAGAGGTCTTTCGCAGTAGATTTGCCTACGTAATACAACTTTGATTTTTTAACTGCTGGTTTCATGAGTGTTAATTGTGGATCCAAGTAAAATGAAGTCTGACAACTTCAGTCTTTTCTCCATTTATCATGATGTTATTTATTGGTCTAGTTGTGAGGATTTTTGTTTTCTTCACATCGAGGTGCAATCCATACTGAAAGCTGTGGTCTTTGACCTTCATCACTTAGTTTAAGTCCTCTTCAATCCCAGCAAGCAAGGTTGTATCAATCTGAATATCGCAGGTTGTTAAAGGAGACTTCCTCCAATCCTGATGCCCCATTCTTCTTCATATAATCCATCTTCTGGGATTATTTGCTTATCGTACAGATTGAATAAGTATGGTGAGAGGATACAACCCTGGCTCACACCTTTCCTGATGTAGGCCATTTTTAAAGACTTATCAGAGCTCATATAATATTGATACTTTTTAGTGAGGGAGTCTCCCTAACTCTTTGGGACAAAGGGAGGTCTCATCAAGTGCCTTATAGACAGCATTGGAGAGGGTTCATGGGAGATACAAGGAGCCTTAGTGGCTCTGTGGGTTAGGTGTTAGGCTGCTAACAGAAAGGTCGGCGGTTGAAACCCACCAGCTGCTCTGTGGGAAAAAGATGAGGCAGTCTGCTTCCATAAAGATTTACAGCCTCCGGAAGCCCTAAGGAAGGGCTCTACTGTGCCTTATAGGGTTACTATGAATCTGAATGGACTCAATGGCAGTGTGAGGTGGCTGTCGGGAGATACGGGAGATACTTGTTATCAGATCATTTCCATTCTAACCAATGAAAGGGGGGCCTTCACACTGGAAGCCCAGCGGTTGCTACTCTTGTGCATAGGCAGAGTTTAGGTTTATGTAGGCAGAGTTTGGGTTGATACTAGAAAATAACTATTAGCTCAATAGAGGCAATAACTACTTCTGTATGAACAAATAGGTTACACGTTGGGCTGCTAACCACAAGGTCAACAATGTGAATCCACCAGCTGCTCTTCAGAAGAAAGCTGAGGATTTCTGCCCTTGCAAAGATGTCCAGCCTCAGAAACCCTATACAGGGTCAAAATGAGTCAGAACCAACACCACGGCACACAACCACCACCACTAAATAATGTACATAAGGTGGGAAGCATGACTTTAAAAGGCTATGGTCTTCAAATTGTTTTGCTTGCAAACCTGCAACAAGCATTTTGAAAAATTATTACACACTTTTACATTGACAGCTAAATTTTCATCATAAGTCTAAATAGTTTTGCAAGATGTCATTTTTAGCCCATTCTGGAACTGAATATGTACTTTAAATATATTTTTGGCAAAATCTTGGGACTATGAATTTCACTTATTCAATTCATGGAAAACCATCAAACTGATCAGCCCAGATCATCTGACTTTTTGGTCAGTGAAGGTCTGACTTCATTTTCCAGTTCAAATGCATACATTTTATATACACCTGTGGAAACCACCATACTTCCGGACTTTGTCTATTAGCAAAATGAAGTAGGGAGCTCCCACCCCCCACTTCAGTATTTTTTAGTTTGTTCACATGAAACTCTTTCTACTTTAGCATTTATACCCATATCTCTTTCACCAAGATTGATCTCTTGTTTGCAAGCATTTTTCCTCGTTCTTTTTTCCTGAACCATCTGAGAGTTAGTTGCAAACATCATCACCTTAAATACTTAAGCATGTAATTTTCTAAGAATGAAGATGTTGTCTGAAACCAGAAAAGTCTAATAAAATCCGTTGTTGTGTTACAGGAATCATATAGAGCAGAGGAGACCTACCCCGGAGGGTTTCCTAGGCTGTAAGGAGCTCTGGTAGACTAGGGGTTCCAAATCCGGCTGTGAACCCTCAAGGTCAGCAGTTCGAAACTAACAGCTGCTATGCAGGAGAAAGATGAGGCTTTCTGCTCCCGTAAAGATTTACAGCCTTGGAAACCCTGTACAGGGTCACTATGATTCGGAACCGACTCCTCGGCACATACCAACAATCAGTACAGGAGCAGATGGTCACATGCTACTCCCACAGAGCAGCTAGCTGGGGAGTTCCAGCTGTAGACCTTTTGCTTGTATTTCAACCTATGCACCACCAGATCTCCTTAATTCCATGATCATGATCAGGAAATTTACCATTGACATACTACTGTTAGACCATTTTCTTGATAACGTGTGTGGTTGTTGTTGTTTTTATCATAAATCCAAGATTTAGTCAAGAATCACACATTGAATTTGGTTGATCAGCCTCCTTAGTCTCTTTGACCATGGAATGAATCCCAAGCCTATATTTCTTTTTCATGGCATTGATGTCTTGCCTGCTGTTTCACTGACTGTCCTTTAATTGGAAATGTGTGGCTGTTTCCATGTGATTGTTGTTGTTGTTGTTAAGTGCCATCCAGCCGGTTCCAACCCATAGTGACCCTGTATAGGGTTTCCGTGGAACGGCTGTTATCTTTGTAGTCCAGCGCATTAACCCACAGTGCCACACCAGGACTCCGTGTAAGTCATTGTTGTTGTTGTTAAGTGCCGTTGAGTCGGGTCCGACCCATAGCGACCCTGTACAGGGTTTCCGAGGGTGTAAATCTTTACGGGAGTAGAAAGCCTCATCTTTCTACAAAAATACCATTCATGGACTGTGGAATCAGTTAATGTTTGTGTAGTTCATCAGCAGGCTTTTATGGATACACACAGGAGAAACAGAGCAAACTCCCAAGATAGGTCTGCTGTGTGCCCACAGGCTATTTACTGGCTGCCCCACCAGGGATTCTGAACTCCTAGACAGAGGTGTCTCCCCAATGGAATGCACTAGACTAACAAGGGACCAGCTTCCTGTGAGATAATCTTGCATCGCCTACAGCTCCTTAGAATTGCTCTTCCTGCTGCTGCTCCCTGTGTAAACTTGCTGAAGAATATCCCAGTTGTCACAACCATACTGATTTACTTTAGGCAGCATTTGTTAGATGCTTATTCTGGGCTGGGTACTGTGCTAAACCTTTCCATGCTTTATTGTATTTAATCTTTACCTTGTGAGTAGATTTTAAAGATGGACAAATTGAGGTTGCCTGTTATTAGGTACCGCCGAGTCAGTTCTAACTCAGAGCCTTACAATTGTTACACTTGAGCCCACTGCTGCCGCTATGTGCCAATCCATCTCACTGCCTGTTTTTCATTGACCCTCTGCTTTACCAAGCATGGCCTCCTTCTCCAGGGACAGGTCTGAAGTATGAGAGTTGAAGTGTGGTCATCTTGGCCTCTAAGGAACATTCTGGTTGTATGTCTTCCAACACAGAGGTTGCTTGGGATTTAGCAGTCTGGATCTAGGGCAGCCCCTAACCAGAGTATCACTTTCTTGCCACCTCACGCACTTGAATGTAACTCTCTGGCTGCCTCAAAATGTCAGAAGAAAAATTAGGCACTGGAGTTCTGTAAATAAAAGTAGTTTGGGAATGAAATCTATACAGACAGTCTGCAGACTACAAATAGCCTACTAACATACTACCCATCCGTTATGAACCAATCCTCATTGTTGTTGTTGTTGTTGTTGTGTGCCGTGGAGTCGGTTCTGACTCATAGCGACCCTGCACAGGGTTTCCGAGGCTGTTAATCTTTACGGGAGCAGAGCGCCTCATCTTTCTCCCGCGGAGCAGCTGGTAGTTTCGAACTGCTGACCTTGCGGTTCGCAGCCCGATTCGTAACCACTACGCTACCAATCCTCATAAAGCCTATTATATTAAAAATTTGAGGTATGTACAGCGGTTCATGATAACAAACAAGTGTGACTCTGCAACACATTAAATTATCATTATTATCATATAAATGTTTTAGTGTATCTGGGCATATTTAATTTTTTATACATAGAGAGGGAAACTATATGCTAAGACAAACATTTGACTGATGGGAGATAGGAAAAGCACCTAAGTGTTCCACTTTACATACAACTTCTACTTAATGGCAGACTTAGGAAAGGAATTGAGTCTTCAATTTTCCAATTTAAGTGAACTTTATCCCCTGGTGGGGTAGGAAGTATCTCCTCACATCTAAGGGCAGAAATCTGATAAAGAACACTTCTCTGCCTTTATTCTCTTGTAATTTTTTCTTAGTCCCTCTTTCTTCTTGCCCTTATCTTTGGAGCAGCTGAGGGAAGTTGAATCCCAATGGAATTCTGTAGCTTTGAGGGAAGGAGGAAGCAGAGATGGTACCAGATGTCTTTGGGGTTTTCTCCACAACCGCCTGCCTCTGAGAGCTCCACGAGGGATTATTTTCCCTGATGGCTTTTTGTGCACTTAATTTTATTGGTTAACTTTCTCACCCTTCCCCATTAAGTTTTCTATCAGGGCAGTAGGAGAGCTCTTGGTGTGTGCTCCTTTGAATGGGGTGTTTGTTACTGACAGTGGAGGGCTTTTAGCTCACACCAGGTGTTCCTGGATTAGCTAACAAATGGACACCCTGCTGGCTGTTTTCCTGGCTTAAAAGCAGGAGAATGGACATTCTGCACCCCAGGGGAGCCTCACTAATACATGGAACTGTGAAATTATTAACATTACTGGAACAAAAGTATTGACCACATACGTAGACATCCAATCAGGGAAATCAAGAGTCTGAGCAGCAAGATGAATATATTGTCTCTCCCTGTCTGAGGTTTTCTAGTTATTTGTATTCATGAAGTAATTCCCAACACATTTATTATAAGTTTTCTTAGTAGAGTAACAGTTCAAGAGATGATATAAATAACAAGTGTGTGCGATGTTGGTCAAATGTGGGCGGTGTCAGTAAATAAAATGACATATTGGTCAGAAACGTGGCTTTTAAAAATATTCCCAAGGTTCCTTTTTCTATATTCTGAAGTGGTTTGCATTCTGGTTTATCTTTTTCTCCTGCCTTGAGAGAATCCAGAAATGCTTTTTGTTTTTGTTTTTGTTTTTAAAAGAGCAAGACACTGGTTGTCTTTAAAACACAAATACTTTTCAAATAAACCCATGTCATACCTTATTGCCAACAAACCCCTGATCATAGGGAGACTGCACTGATAGATCCCTCTTAAAGCTAACCGAAGAGTAGCCCATGACTAGGACAGGGTAACTCTAGACAAGTATTACATCCAAAATAGGAAAACAAGGCTGGTCCTTACGTAATGTGAAGTGCAGCAACATTCAGTGATGAGTTGACCTATGAGCTTTCTTTTTTATCTTTCTCTCTTAACTGGTGCAACTGAGTGGCAAACTCAACACTTGTAATGAGCAGATGACAGAACTTTGCAATATTTTTCAAAGACCTGGAACATTCTCATGGACTAACTGTGCATTTCAGAGGTCCCTGGAGGTCAAATAAGAACAAGGGTTGACAGCCTATAGATCAGCTTCAAAGTCAAGCTGTGTGGCGCTCCCAGTTCATTTTACACCCATTTCAGTGAGTGACTCTAGCCTTGAGGTCAGAGCCAGAAGCTGGGTGTGACCTAAATGTGCCTGAAGCAGCAAACAGAAATGAATAAAGTCGACATTTTAAGAAGAACGGGCTTGTTGGTAACAGAGACTGAAGGAACCGTGTCATGTTGATATATAGTACGACCTCTCAGGATCACTGGGTCTTATCTCTACATGTATAGATGAGGGGATTGAGACTTAAGGACTCTTGACACTGAAACCCAGGTAGTTGATGACTAGAACCAGGGTCCTTCCTACACATCCTTTCATCTCTTCTAAATGAGACATGGAGCCCTGGCACACATTCAGCTAAGCATTGCACTGTTAGCTGCAAGGTCGGCAGTTCAGACCCACCAGCCAGTCTGAGGGAGAAAAATAAGGCTGTCTACAAAGGAGCTCTTGTAGCGTAGTGGTTATGAATCGGGCTGCGAACCTTAAGGTCAGCGGTTCGAAACTACCAGCCGCTCCGCAGGAGAAAGATGAGGCTTTCTACTCCCGTAAAGATTTACACCCTCAGAAACCCTGTACAGGGTCGCTATGGGTCGGAACCGACTCGACGGCACTTAACAACAACAACAACAACTTCTATAACGATTTACAGTCTCTGAAACCCTAAGCAGTAGTGCAATTCTATCCTATAGGGTTGCTATGAGCTAGATTTAACTTGCTGGCAGTGGCTTTGGCTTTTTGAGTTTTAAATAGGACTTGATAGATTAGAGCGAGGAACACCCGTTGCCTTTTAATTCCAACTCATGATGACCCTATTAGAGTAAAAGTATTCAGTGAGGTTTCCAAAGCTATACATCTTAACAGAAGCAGATTGCCACATCTTTCCCCAGAGAAGCAGCTGATGGGTTTGAACTGTTGACCTTTGTGTTAGCAACTGAATGCTTAACCGCTCTGCCATCAAGGTTCCTATGAACGAGAATTGTTGTTGATAAGTGCTATCAAGTTGGTTCTGACTCATAGTGACCCTGTATAGCGTTTCAAACTGTGGATTGGAACTGTCAACCATTTGGTTTGCAGTCTAGTGCTGATCCTACCAGTTTTAGTGATGATTATTTTAAAAATAGCCAAAACATTGAGCCATGAGGTATACTTAAGAGGCAGAGCATCACTTGATCCTAAAATAATTCCAGTGAGGTTTCACGGGGTACCTGGTGTGACTGAGCCCAGTGCTACTCAGACAGAGGGGTCCTTTTTCCTGACAGAGCTGACTGAAAACTAATGTCTGGGATACTTTTTGGCCACAGGTTTTAGAGCTGGGGAGGGCTCCAGAGAGCATCAAGTTCATTTCAGAAGGTTTAGGTTACAGGTCCAAGGTCGGTGGTGGCCAGGGACTGACCCAGGACTGGAATTCAAAGCTCTGTCCTCTCCAGCTCTGCAGTGAGAGCCTCATCACTTGGTGCCAGGGTGTGTTTGAGGAGCTTCCGGACCCAGGGCCTCACTCTGAATCTGCTGCCCTTGGCTGCTGGTTTTCCGGTTTTAACTGAGAAATTGCCAACTCTGCCTTAGCATGATATGCAAGAACCAGGGCTTGGGAGCCGTGCCCTGGATGGTTTCCCCTTTGTTGAGACAAGTTTCTCTGTTCCATGGCACAGGGCAGCCTGACTAGAATCTACTCAGTGTACTGAAAGTTCATACTGACATTTCCAGCAGAAAGTAGAGTTTTGAATTTGGTAACTATTCAGGGGAAACCAGCATATCTTGCTCTTGGATCTGAGTAAATAAGTGTACTCAGTGAGTCTTGGTAGTAAGTAGTGTTTTTACTTAAAAGCAGACAGGTAGTGTGAAGTATTGAAACAACTTTGAGTTTCGAAACCAAATCCTCTGGGTCCACATTTACTAGCTCTGTGGCCTTGGGCAAATATCTGACTTCTTGGGGCTCAGTTGCTGTCGGGTTTCAAGTTACCGTTCTATGAAAGCGCCAGACACAAGTAGATCTCAAGCTTTTCTTTATACTGGTCACATTTCTAAATGTGTCAAAGAAGCTGCTATTTTAGATAGAGAATTAGAAAATTTATAAACTGAAGAATTATTTCTTATTCTTATTAGTAAATTGGACAAATTGTTTGCCTTATTTTGCCAAAAGGTGAGAACTCAGCAAATTAGTTCTTATAGTAACATTTTAATTTTGTTGTGTTGTTGTTAAGTGCTGTCAACTCAGTTTTGACTCATTGCAGCCCTTATATAGAGTTTCTCAGGAGCAGCTCATGGGTTTGAACCAAAGAGCTTGAGGTCAGCAGTCCAGAGCTTATCTTACAGCACCAAAATATTAGTGAAAGAAAATACCATTTGTACCTCATGGCAAGGTAGAAATAGCCAGCTGCTGTTGAATAGATTCCAACTCCTGGTGAGCCCGTGTGTGTCAGAGTAGACCAGTGCTCCACAGGACATTCACTGGCTGACTTTTCAGAACATTGCTAAGCTATTTTCTGACTTGCCTCTTCAGGACTTGAACATTCAACCTTTCAGTTAGCAGCCAACATTTTTAACATTGTCCCCCATCTGGGGACAAGGTAAAAATAACCTGTTCCCCCCAAAAATCACATTTGCTGGGATTCTTCTTGAAAGGTTTTATCATTCATAGGCTGATCTTTTCTATATAAGTCTGTGTATAACGGACCCTGGTGGCACTATGGGTTACGCGTTGGGTTACTAACTTCAAGATTGGTGGACCCCACCCACCGTCTGCTTCGTAAAGATGGACGTATAAGGTGGGTCTGAGTCAATACTGACTCACGTAGAGGGTTTGGTTTAGTTTATATACACATAGGCACTTATCTGCACACATTATATATATATATAGAGAGAGTGTGTGTGAGAACTTGTATTTTTTATATACTTTGTCTACAGAGCAGTACTGTGCACAGACAGAGAAAAGAACACCAGATTAAACACCCCTCAACTCCAGGAGTTTTCTAGTTTTCTCCTACCTGTTGGTGGTCAGGAGTCCTGGGTGGTACAACTGATTAATTTGTCTGTTACCCAAAAGATTGGAGGTTTACATCCACCAGAAGTGCCCCAGAAGAAATGCCTGGCAACCACCTTCTGAAAGATCAGCCTTTGAAAACCCTGTGGAGAACAGGTGTGCTTTAATACACATGGGGTGGTCATGAGTTGAAGTCTGCTCAATGGCAGTTGACTTGGGTTTTTGTTTTAGGGTTTTGGGTCAGTGGACAGCCTCTCAAAGAGGCTCTACACATTGGGTCAGACAGCCCCCGGGCACAACAGGCCCCCCCCCCCCAGAAGTGAACACTACCAGGGAGTGAGGGGATCTCAGTGCTTCTTCCAGATGGACCTCTCCCCTGTGCAATAGTGACTAAGACAGTAGCTCTCTTCTGTAGATCTCAGTCTATAATGCTTCCCCTTCCTAAAGTAGAAGCTGGGCACTTGACAGTGACTATGGAGGCTGGCCCTTCCCAGAGCAAGAAGCACGTGGGCCTAGTCTCAAGGTTTCCTGCCTCCTCTGAGACTGGTCCAAGCAGAGCTCAAACCTGGCTTAGGTTCTAGGGTCAGGCTTCCTGTTTCCCAGGGTCCTTTGAGCCTCAGAGCATCTGCCCCCTGTCCTTCCAAACCCACTCCCACTGGCAGTAAAGAATTCGCCCCTCACCACTTTGTAGACAACGGCAAACTTCTCCCTCTTGAATTTACTGTTTGAATCGTTGCGTTGACAGCCGGCCTAGACACACAGCTTGGCCGGGAGAGGAGGAAGACAATACTAGCATAAAAATAACCCCTTTGATTAAAATATATTTGAAATTATACAATTTTTAGAGGGTCAGTAAAAAAGAGGAAGGCCCCAAAGAAATGAAATGACCCAGTGACAGCAACTATCAGCTCAAACACAGTCATTGTGAGGATGGCCCAGGACCGGTAGTGTGTCATTGTGGTGTGCATAGGGTCTCCATGAGTTGATGCCAACTCCACAACACCTAACAACAACATTAAGAGATATTAGATATTTTAGAATGCCTTGTGCACTTAACCAAGATAATGTTTTGAATTATATAATTTTTAGTTCAATTATTACAGGGAGTGCCCTGAGCCCTATAAAAAGCATGCTTAACTTTACAAAGGAACCAGTGTTCCAGTCCTTTTTTCCTAAGGTGACATTACTATTTTTCCTCCACAATCGAGGGAGGCAAACTCTCTGCAATGAACGATTTGTTCCCAGAGTCCTGCCCCAGAACAGGGTTCATTTGTTTAAATAACACTGTTTATACAAAAGACACATCAAAGTTAAAATATTTTAAATAGAATAATGCCAAAATATTTGGCTGCCCTCTGAATGATGACTTAAATGCATTTGAGCATTCTGATATTTCAAAAAACTTTAGCTTTTAGATGGGTATGTTTTCCAAGATATGTCACCCTAGTGCGTCTGGGAAATGAGCAAGTCTTCAACATTTTTTTAAAAATGCTGCTCCTCTTCCGTGGTTTGCAAGCTTCTTACTACCAAAGCTGATACTAACAAGGGCCGTTTGTGCATCTGACATTCTGCCAAGCCCTTCATAGGATGCAGAAAAAAGTGCATTATTTCAGGGTACTAATTCAAACCCAGACTCCTGTCCTTCCCCCTCTGATCATTGAATTTCTAGAAGGTTGTGTGGCTGTGGAGTTTTCAGGGCACCATGGGGACTTTCTTGCTGGGTTCTAGCCAGGCTCTCAGGAGCTCTGGCAGCATAATGGGTTACAAATTGGGTTCAGATAGTAGTGCAAATCTACTAGCCACTCCATGGGAGAAAGATAAGGCTTTCAGCTGCCTTAAAGATTTACAGCCTAGGAAACCCTATACAGGGTCGCTGTGAGTTGGAACCGACTCCATGGCATATAGTCACCACTACCAGAGTGGGTTAATGCCCACAGACTGTAAAGCCATTTGAACTGCAATGTTAGCGGTTCAAGCTCACCAGCTGCTCCTCGGAAACCCTATACAGGGTCACTATGGGTCGGAACCGACTCAACAGCACTTAACAACAACAACCAGAGAAGCTCAGTGAGGGCCACCCAACATCTAACACACACCTGCAGCAGTTCAAAGGTCCTAAAGTCCCCAGAATACTTCCTGTGGATAAATTGACGCTCTCTCTGTGAATGAACCCAAGCTGCCATCAAAAAATCTGGGATTTAGAATCTAGTTGAAAAAGATAGGTTTATTTGCTCTGTGGCAGGAAAAAATATAATGTTGCCCGTTTTCTGCTTTCCAAAATTCATATTCATGTACAACTTTCAACATAAATATTTATAGTTTATTCTATTTTTCAAGAATAAACGGTAGTGAGATAGTCTTCAACTCAAAAAGAATTGCTTACGGTCTGAACATGGGGCTTAAATAAATATTTTCATATTAACAGCAAATAATGAAGGCAATTTTCCTGTGGATGGGAGAAGTTCTCATTAACTATATTCTTTCATTTAACGTATTGAACATTTATTGAGTGTTTCCCAGATGCCAGGAAGGGTTTATTGTTTGTTCACTACATCAGCCAAAAACACAAGTGGTTTGTGAATTCACATTGCCTAGAAGATTTTAAAATAAGGAAAAACAGACTAACATTCTCATAATGCAGTTTTTGTTCTTTTTTTAAAGTCGCCCATTAAGGCCACGCCAATTCATGATAACCATCAGTGTGTCCGAGTAGAACCCCATACTGTTTTCAGTGGCTGATTTTTGTGAAGTAGCTCACCAGGTCTTTCTTCCAAGGAACCTCCGGGTGGAGTCAAGCCTCCCAACTTTTCAGTTATCAGCTGAACAAGATAACTATTGGTACGGCCCGGGGACTCTAATTAAATATAACTATGTCCCAAACATTACAATATTTGTCCCATATAACATTTGGACATACTTAACAACAGCATACAAAAAAAAATATTTTCTACCTGAAATTCTCATTTAACTTGATGCTCTGTGTTTTACTTGATAACCCTTTGTTTCATAGTTGTTGCTGTTGTTATTAATGCCTTTGAGTCGGTTCCAACTCATAGTGACCCTGATTGGGGGTTCCGTGATGCTTTTTTAATGTCACTGGACCCGAAAATCTCATCTTTCTCCCACAGAGCAGCTAGTGGGCTTGAACCATGGACCTTGTGGTTCACAGTCCAGTGCTTCTGGTGTGGAGCTACCACACTCCCAACTGATTACCCTACTCCTAGTATATTTTCATACAAAGCCCATGACAAAGCTGTGCATTCAAAAGCTACGTCTTAAAAGGAAAGAATGTTTTTTTGAGAAACATGAAAGTATCAAGCACAAAATGAGAATCCTGTAAGTACTTACACTTGTCATTAACAATGACTCCAGTAATATAAATTATGTAATTTATCATTGTTGTTGTTGTTGTATGTTATCAAGTCAGTTCTGACTCATATCGACTCATAGGGTTTCTGGGAGCAGTTGAGTCTGAACTGCCAAACTTGAGGTTACCAGTCCAGTCCTTATGCATATGTACTAATGAAGGAGCCCTGGTGGCATAGTGGTTTTGTGTTGCACTGCTAACCAAAAGATCAACAGTTCAAACCCACTAGTTGCTCCATGAGAGAAAGGAAGCTGTCTGCTCTGGGAAACCCAAAGGAATGGTTCTACTCTAGCATCAGGGTTGTGAGTCGCAATTGACTTAATGGCAGTGCAGTTTGGTTTGGATTATAGATTAATGGGTCCCCATGTAAATTGAACTTTTGTAACGCAAATGTTTTCTTATTAACTTAAGTTAAAATTTCAGTAATGTTTCACCCTCATTTCTGATCAATTTTCAGTTGACAGTTATTCATAATCAATTTTAACTTCCTATGTTCCCAGGTTCTTAAGTTAATGATCTATTCAGGAATTTTTAAATAGCGCTGGGGACCCCATGGTATGAGTCATTTTGTAAAACAAAGAGTCTTTTTTTGGAATTGGAAGACTCTTTTGCATTTTGATTAATCACCCCTAATATATCAGTCAAGAAGAAAGATGTGGTAGTCTGTTTCTGTAAAGATTACAGCCTTAGAAACCTGATTGGACAGTCCTACTATGTCACAGAGGGTCGCTATGAGTCAGTGAATTAATGTATCAGTTTTAAAGGTTCAGATTTCTATATAAGCCTGGTTTTTTGAAACTGAGCATGTTTGTATTTATTTCCCCATTCATAAATTATTATTACAAAAATCATAATAGCATAAACTGCTTAATTTTTTTTTAAATATGTAGCTTGTATGTCTTAAATCAACATAATGTAAAGATTAAAAAGAAAAATTTTAAGAAAGTCCACTTAGAAAGCAGTTCAAAAGGACTAATGATGAAAGAATGGGAAATCCTCTTCCAGTCCTTCTCATTAACAAGTTACTCACCAAAAGCATGAACTCTTTACAAAGAACCAGACAGGAGGAAGCAGGTATTAAGAGGCAGCATTTGAGGACTGCAGGGGCTGGGGAGGGAAAGTCAGTTTGGAGATGGTTTTTCAGCTCTCTGGTGGAAGATGACTCTGCTCTTCAAAGCATCACAGCTTCCTGTGTGACTTGGACTGTTTATTTTGGAGACATTCATTTCGTAATGATGCCATTCTCATCTGAAGTCCAAGTCTGCCCTTGAGAAATTAGGAAACTTTCCCCTTCTTGAAGGCCCTGAGTGGTGCAAACAGCATACTTGGCTGCAAACCAAAAGCTCGGTGGTTGGAGTCCATCTAGAGGCACTGCAGAAGAAAGTCCTGGCAATATTCATTGAAAAAATCAGCCATTGAAAACTCTACGAAGCACAGTAGTAGCCTGCCATGTATGGAGTTGCCAAGAACTGAAATCAACTTGATGGCAATTGATCTGGTTCTTCCTGTTAAAGGGACCTCATTCATTCAACAAAATACCTGACCCAAGACATGGTATTTTCAGTAACCTCATATGCATGCGAAAGCTGGACAGTGAATAAGGAAGACCGTAGAAGAATTGATGCTTTTGAGTTATGGTGTTGGAGGAGGATATTGAAAGTGCCATGGGCTGCCAAAAGAACAAAGAAATCTGTGTTGGAAGAAGTGCAGCCCAGAGTGAGTATTCCTTGGAGGCCAGGATGGCCAAACTTCATCTCTCATACTTCGGCCATATTGTCAGGAGGGACCAGTTGCTGGAGAAGGATATCATGTTTGGTAAGGTGGAGGGTCAGAGAAAAAGAGGAAGACCCCCTGCGAGATGGATTGACAAAGTGGCAGCATCAATGGGCTCAGGCGTGGCAACAATTAGGAGGTTGGCCCAGGACCGGGCAGTGTTTTGTTCTGTTGTGCACAGGGTTGCTATGAGTCGGTACCGACTCGATGGCACCTAACAACAACAACAACAACATTCATTCAACAAATATTTATGAGGGTTGCTTGTGACCCAGGTCCTTTTTTATGCACTTGAGATTCATCAGTAAACAAACCAAAGTCCCTGCCTCCTGGAGCTGACATTTTATCAGAGGAGACAGACTACAAATAACATAATACATAAGTAAGTTAAACAGTGTATTCTGCATTATGTATGGAAGCATTATTGGGAGGAAACAACAGAGTAGGAGTCTGAATCCAGGGCTGCAGATGGACTGTGTTTTAAACAGAGAGGTCAGGGTGACATTTGAGCAGAGACTGGAAGGAGGTCAGGAATAAGTCACAGGGCATTCTGCAGGAACAGTATTCTAAGCAGAGGGAACAGTCAGCACAAAGGCCCGGAGTCGCTGATTTTGTTGAAGCTGTGGCTCTCACAGCTTTGCACGCATACCAACCCTCACTGGAGAGTGTCTAGAAGCAATTTAATGTCTCATGACTAGGCTGTAGGGTGTTAATGACCAAGGATGCTGCCAAACATCCTACAATACAAAGGAAAGCCCCTGCAACAAAGAATCATCTAGCCCAAAACGTCAATAATGCCAAGGTTGAAAAGTCCTGCATTTGAGGATTTTCAAGGAGGCTACAGTAGCTGGAAATGAACTCTGGTAGCATAGTGGTTACGAATTGGGCTGCTAACCTCAAGGTCAGCAGTTCGAAACTACCAGCCATTCCACGGGAGAAAGATGAGGCTTTCTGCTCCCATAAAGATTTTCAGCCTTGGAAACCCTGTGCAGGGTCACTATGAGTTGGAACCGACTCCACGGTACTTATCAACTACATCGAGGGTAGGTGGAAGGGAGGGAGTGTGGAGAAGAGAAGCAGGAGCCTAGATCAGCAGTAAGGAGGCTGGGGAGTAGAGGGTGGCTAGGTCAGATGGGTCTTTTGACAGCATGGAGTTTGATTTTTATTCTAAGAGAAATGGAGAACTATTGGAGGCAGAAGAGGAACATGATGTGATTTAACATTTTATGAGGGATTTTGGTGCCAGGTAGGAAAGAGACTGAAGGAGGCAAAGGCAGAAGGAGAGGGACCCTTTGTGGGGAGGTGGGGGGGCTGTTACAGTTGTCCAGATAAGAGACGATGAGGGCTTCGGCAAGGGCAGAAGCTGCTTCACTTCTGCTTTGGTACACATAGGGTCACCATGAGTCGGAACTAACTGAAGGCAACTGGTTACTATTAATGACAGCATCTCATTTCCATTCATTACCACGATACATTTAAATATCAGAGTGTTTTTCTCAAGCCATGCTATTCCAAGGAGGTGGTACATTAATCTCTTTGTTAGTGAAAAGTAGGCTTTAAAAGGCAGTTGATTTATTATCCCAAAATGGTTTTCTGTCCACCCCGTGGTACAGAGGTCTGAGGCAGGACGATAAATGTCATGGAACTCCATGTCCAGACTAAGGTAGGATATTGAAATAACATATCAAACAAATTCATGGCCATCGAATCGGTTCCAACTCCTAGTGACAGGGCAGAGGAGGAATGTTATTGTTGTTAAGGGCCGTCAAGTCAATTCCGACCCATAGCGACCCTGTATAAGGTTTCCAAGGAGCAGCTGGTGAGCTTGAACCACTGACCTTGCAGTTCAAATGACTTTGCTTTCTGATGCATTAGCCCACAGCGCCACACCAGGACTCCAGAGTAGTAACATCCCTTAGTAATTCCAAGGCTGTAAATCTAAACGGAAGCAGACAGCCTCATCTTTCTCCTAAGCAGCTGACTTTGAACCCCCAACCTTGTGGTTAGAATCCCTGGTGTCTAACTCACCGTTCCAGCTGGGTTTTCACTGATCCAAGATCATCTTTTTTCACTTGTAGGAACATAATCTTTTTTGACCGCCCCGTGACAGTGTTTCTTAATATTTGATCCATGGACCACCTACATCGAATTCCTCAGGGGCTTATTAAAAATACAGATTCCCCAGCCTCCTTCCTCAACCATGTGACTCAGGATATCTGGAGTAGAGCCAAGAATCTACACTTCAGTGAGCTCTCCAAGCATTCTTTTGAAGAGCCACTACTGAAGGTTATGTTACTAAGCAGGAACAATGGATTTAGGGGAACAACCTGCTCACAGCAACATCTCTTTCCAGTTGCCATCGAGCCAACCCCGACTCATGGTGATCCCATGTGCGTCAGACTAGAACTGTGCTTCATAAGGGTTTTAATGACTGATATTTTTCAAAATAGATTGCCAGTCCTTTCTTCTGAGGTGCCTCTGCGTAGACTTCAATCTTTCAATTAGCAGTCAAGCACATTAACCATTTGCACACCATTCAGGGTCTCCCAACATCGTTGTAGGCTTGTTAGAAAATGGCAGATGTTATTTGGTGTATGTTTTGCTATGTGTGTTCTCAGCACTAACAAAATTAAAATTGGTGGGGGGGAGTGGGGAGGGAATGGCAGATATTATTTTATTTAGCATCTGGCTCTCTCCCAACCCCATAGCACCTTCATTTAGAATCAAAGCCTCTTTTCAAAATTATAATCCTTTACAGGGGCAAAGTACCCAGTAAGTAAGGAAAGCACAGGCTTACCTGTGCTGAGTTATTCATCTGCAGTGTAGCGTTTCATATGAGGTTCACTGTTGTTGTTGTTATGTGCCGTGGAGTCTGTTCTGACTCATAGCGACCCTGTACAGGGTTTCCGAGGCTGTAAATCTTTACGGGAGCAGAAAGCTTCATCTTTCTCCCAAGGAACAGCTGGTAGACTGCAGACATTGAGGTTCACAGCCCGATTCGTAACCACTATGCTACCAGAGCTCCTTGCAGACTAGTAAATAAGCACAAGTCAGCCCTGATTTAGGCAGATATTATTTTCAGTAAAAAATATATACTTCGAAGAATTTGTTTCCTACCGGCAACTATCATTTTCGTCTCCTCTTTCATTGAAATAATCTTTTGCAAAGGGTGCATTTTAGCTTCTCTTCTTGGTTTGGGGGTTACAGTGGTCACTTAACTCAGCTGGCTGGTATTTTGCTATGGGTCCAATTCTGGCTGACTGTAGGGGACACTTTGATCTAGAAACTGCTTGAAATGATCATTGTTAAGGTCTCATGCAACGTTTTCTTTTTTTCTTGTTGAACAGCAAATATGCCAGAGGATTATCCTGATCAGTTTGATGATGTCATGGATTTTATTCAAGCTACCATTAAAAGACTGAAAAGGTCACCAGATAAACAAATGGCAGTGTTTCCTCGAAGAGAGCGGAATCGGCAAGCTGCAGCTGCCAACCCAGAAAATTCCAGAGGGAAAGGCCGGAGGGGCCAGAGGGGCAGAAATCGGGGTTGTGTCTTAACTGCAATACATTTAAATGTCACTGACTTGGACTTGGGCTATGAAACCAAGGAGGAACTGATTTTTAGGTACTGCAGTGGCTCTTGCGATGCGTCTGAGAATATGTACGACAAAATACTAAAAAACTTATCCAAAAGTAGAAGGCTGGTGAGTGACAAAGTGGGACAGGCGTGTTGCCGACCCATCGCCTTCGATGATGACCTGTCCTTTTTAGATGATAACCTAGTTTACCATATTCTAAGAAAGCATTCCGCTAAAAGATGTGGATGTATCTGACTCCGGCTCCAGAGACTGCTGTGTATTGCATTCCTGCTACAGTACAAAGTAAGGGACCAAGGTTCCCAGGAATTGTTTGCCCAGAATGGAAGATGAGGACCAAGTAGGAGAAAGCGGAGGCTAGGCTGAGAAGCAGGAGAAAGGCAGCCATCGTGGGAGCCTGGTAGAAGGTGATCCAGAAAGCTGGACAGGAGAGAGAGAAAGTGACCATCTGGTTTGTCCAGGACAGTGGCCGATGTCATTGAAAGCTCAGGGCTGGTGTCCCTGTTTGGGTGTTGCCATCGTTTCCTCTGATACAGTCCACCATCACGGATGCACTTGAAGAACCAAACCTACGTGTCTCCCCTGGTTTGTTTTTACATGTTTGAAGACACCAAGGAAATAGGAATCCAGGGGTGAACTCACTTGGAATGACATGTTACTGCTGCAAGTCAGAAGTTAGGGTTCTTTTCTGCCACTCAGTTGAGACAGCGTACCCCAAAAAGAAAACAGCAAAAGGCAAAGACATGAGATAAATAACCTTGGAATTTGAGAGTTGAGGCCTAAGGTTTACGACAACCAGCGTTTTTGTGAACAGTTGGCGCTTGATTCGGAACATGGTGTGTGGGGTGGGAAGAAATTGGATAGGCACCAAAGAGGCTGTCCTCATGACTAAAACAAACCTGAAGGAATTTCCTTTCTCTCCTTGGAAACAGGAAACAAGTTGTGGCTTTCGGCTGCATTCTTGTAGGAGAGTAAGTGGGGAGGGCCCCCACTGCACGCGGACAGGGAGCCCCACATGGCCTGTCGGTTTACAGAGAGACAGATGTTACATACACCCCAGCTCCATTTATGCATGGTCACTAGTGACCAGAGAAGCTACTCGATGCAATGCATCTGTTTCAGATACAGAAATATAGAGAAGCTATTTATTGAGATTTAAGTTATTATTATTTATTACTATTCACTAATGAATTTCTCTTTTTTCCCTTATTTATTAAAGTTTCTTTTCAAAGGTGCCAAAGTATATGTGCTCGCAAAACACAGAGAAAGGTGACAAAGGAAATTTTAATTGAGAACAAGGGTCCATGCTTTTCAAAGTATTATAAAGAAAAAAAAAAAGTCTTTTTACTAGCCAAAAATCACTTACTTTACCTTTTTAAAAGACCTGGTAAATTTCCCCAGATTTCAGCATTCTCCATTTTTTTTATTTAAAAAAACAAACCCACTATGTCAGAAGGAGTGTCTTGATCAGGCCACCTTTATGGGGGCTATGTGCAGTGACCATTGGCACTTGGCTTTATCTCTTCATTGCTCCATCACTGAACAAATTAAGCCATAAACTCCACTTTCTGTCGTATTTAAGTTTGTATTCCCCTCCTCATGTATCTGTCTATCGTATGCATAACCATATATGTAAAAGGTTCAATTCCTTTTAGTAGGTAGTTCTGGATTTCATGTTGACCCAGAAGTAAACTCAAACAATCTGTCAGGTAGCTATGGTTTTGTCTGACTTGCTGAGAGTCTTCCTGGAGCCCTGCCTCACCCACTGCCTTCCTGAGACCAAGATGGTCTTTCATAAGTGAGGTCTGCCTGGTTCCCATAAAAGCCACTTAACTGTTGTTTTGGCTCAATAGTTGTTGCTCTTGTATACCCGATTCCTGGAATAAGGTGTCTGAGCAAGGCGGGCAGATGAGGAAGATATCCAACCTGGCCATGGTATATATACACACACAAACACACACACATGCAAAGCCTCACATTCACCCATAGAGGCCGTTTCTTTGACAACCAAAGAGTTTGGAGGGGAGGAAGCATAGGATCGGAACAACCTCTTTATAAGTGCCCCAAACTGTGGATTTGTCTGGCAGCCAACAAAATGTAATGCACTGGGCCCTACTTTAGAGCTTTTTATCAGTTTCATAAAAGAGATTTTTTTTTTTATCATGGATATAATCTATCACTATCTTAGTGGTCATTAACTACAAAGGTGTGACAGATTTAATGATTAAATGACCTTCTGGCTATCTACAAGTAATCATGTTCTTTTTACAAAGTAATGAAATAGCAGCCGTCACCAGACATCCCTATCCCTGCCTCCTGAAAACTAAGTTCTCCATCATTCTGCCATCTCTGTCCTTTCTGCTCCATTTGCATGACTCCAAAATAGAGGAAATGGGCCTCCCTCTCACCTCTCCTGGGGCCAAAGCGGGGACTTTGCTGAGAAGCAACCTGCTTACAGCAGGGCAAACCCAGCTGTCTGGTCATTCTTAAGGCACATTTGGGATGTAGCCCCAAGTCATCTGTCTGACTCATAACAATGGCAGGTTTGATGGCAAGGTTCCCAGGTTTCAGCCCTCAGCTCCCCAAGGAGGGTCCCTGCCCACAAACACTATAGGATTCCAAAGGGTGTTGACAACTTGATCCCAGCATCATCTACACACCATAAGCAGGGATTGACTTAAGTAAATTGTTCCATCAAATCCACAAAAGGGTAAAGTTAGTGATTTTTTTCTTTATCATTGCTCTACCATCTGATACAGTTCTGACTTCTCTGATCTGTCTTGGTCGTTTGTGTTATACAACCAAAGTTCTCTACAGACTTTATTTTTGTACAATATCATTTTTGTAACTTTTTACGAATAAAAACTCATTTCTACTGCTCTCTGTATTTCTGTGCCGCCTCATGTGCCTGTGGACCACAGCTGGGCCAGGCACCCTATCCAAAAGCACACCATTCCTCATTTATCAACATGATTAGATTCCAAAGACTGGGTCAGTAGGTGAAAATGAGCATTATGTAAAAATGGAAGATAATGATATCAGATCACAAAATGGAAGAACTGCTAAATCACTGAGAATCGTGACCTAGCCCAGTTGACACATAACCTTAACCATCACAGCCTTGTCAATCTTGCCTTGCGGTTCATCATTCATTACTGCCAGGCATACATTGTTGTTGTTGTTGTTGTTAGGTGCCATCCAGTCAGTACTGACTGATAGTGACCCTACACACAACAGAAGGAAACACTGCCCGGTCCTGGACCAATCTCACAATCATTGCTATGCCTTGGCTTATCGCTGCCACCACTGTGCCAACCCATCTTGTTGGGGGTCTTCCTCTTTCTCTGACCCTCCAGTTTATCAAACATGATGTTCTTTTACAGTGATTGGTCCCTCCTGTTAATATGTCTGAAATATGAGAGATGAAGTTTGGACATCCTGGTTCCCAAGGAGCACTCTGGCTGTACTTCTTCCAACATAGATATGTTGGTTCTTTTGGCAGTCCATGGTATTTTTAATATTCTTCTCAGGTACTTATAATATTCTTCTCCAACACCATAACTCAAATGCATCAATTCTTCTACGGTCTTCCTAATTCACTGTCCAACTTTCATATGCATATGAGGTTATTGAAAATACCATGTCTTGGGTCAGGCACACCTTAGTCTTCAAACTGAGATCTTTGCTCTTGCACTTCAAAGAGGTCTGTGCAGCAGATTTGCCTAATGCAATACATCATTTGATTTCTTGACTGCTGCTTCCATGAGTGTTGATGGTTGAGCCGAGTATAATGAAATCTTCCGTAACTTCAATTTTTTCTCCATTTAAATGGATGTTATTTATTGATCCAGTGGTGAGGATTTTTGTTTTCTTTACATTGAAATGCAATCCATACCAAAGGCTGTGGTCTTTGATCTTCTTCAGTAATAATTTTAAATCCTTTTCACTTTCAGCAAGCAAGGTTTGTATCATCTGCATATGGCAGGTTATTAACGAGTCTTCCATGAGGCATACATTGCTAATATGCTAAATAGTTGGAGAGCAGATTTTTCACTCTTGTATGTATGCAATGTTGGGTTAAAGGCAGTTAATAAGTGAGGAGTTGGTGCATTTCTTTTTATCTGGATCTTGGGTCAGAGGGCCATCCACTTCACCTCCACCTAGTCCACTGGTTGGTCATTGCCTTGCCTATAAACTCCCCACAATCAATCACCACCCAAGTAAGAAAAGATTAAGTTTTTCTTCATTTATTCGAAGTACTTATGATGTGTGTACTCTGTGCCAGGCACTGTTCAAGATTCTGGAGATCCAGCAGTGGCCAAACAAAAAGTTTGGTCTTCCTGGAGTTGATCATTTATATAAGGGTGACAAAGAATATTCAAAGGAGAAAAATATATAGTGTTTCAGGTGACGCAAAATGCTATAAAGAACATAAATGATGCTATTGTAGAAAATAATGGGGGAGGGCTGCTTTAACTAGAGGTGACATGTAGTCTGAACTTAAAGACTAGATGTAACCAGTTGACATTGAATTGATTTCAACTAGTGGCAACTTCATATGTCAGCATACAACTGCACTCCATGGGTTTTTCTAGATCACCAGGCCGTTCTTGCAAGTTGACTCTGAGTGGACTTGAACTGCCAACCTTTTGGTTAGCAGCCAAGCATGTTACCTACTGCACCACCCAGAGACTCCTAAAGATTAAAAGGTACTAGTCAAATAAGAGATACCTGGCAAAGGAAGCATTTGTACAAAGCTCTGGGGTAGGCAAGAACTTGGCGAGAACTATTGCTTTGCACAACACTTGGTGACCAAGAAGAATCCCTGTGATTGTTCAAATGGGACCATGAGCGTGGTGTATTCTGGTGGCAAGAAACACACGCTTAAGGGAGGAACTGTGAGTGCCTTAGGTTGGGGGAGGAGAACATGTTTCCTCAGATGACACACTCCCTGTGTTATGTCACAAGCAGCCTTGTGACTAATTCCTCAGTGTGTATTAAAGCCCAAAACAAAACTCTGGAGCTCTTATTACTCTTCTAAGTGGCCACCAGCCTGTGGACATTGCGCAGTGCAGGCTTTACCTGAAATGCCCTTCCCATCTCAGTGTACGCCATCTCTGAAGTTGAGACGTGACGCAGTTTCTGGTACCAACTTGTGGGCTCAGGTGTTTAGAGTCCTGCTTGGACGGTGGCAAATCTATTTTCTCTTAACCAAGATTCTGGTACAGAGGAAGTGACTCACAGAGAGAACCCAAACAACATAAAACATAAAACTGACTTACCTTCACTCGCTTCTCAGAACCATTTTTCCAAATGTGTGCCCAGGATTACTAACCTGGTGAGATGTTCCTCAAAAAAAAAAAAAAAAAAAAAGCAGGCGTTTGTCTTCCAGGGAAGTGTTATCTGCAGTGGAATTGGCCCCTGACTCATGGGACCCCATACACAATGAAGCAAAATGCTGTCCAATTCTGCATCATTCCATGACAGAACCATTGTGATTGAAGGGGTTTTCATTCGTTATTTTTCAGAAGTAGCTCATCAGACTTAGTGTGGCAGCTCCACTGTAATCTATTCAACATTACAGGCAAGCCTCCATGGACGGTCAAGCAGTGATTATATATGAGGTACATTGACCTGTAATCGAACCCTGGACTCCAGCATGAAAGATAAGAATTCCACCACTGGACCACTAACGACTTCTCTGGTGAAATGAGTTGGAAAAACATTGAGTGCAATAACATTAGACAATTCTGTGTTTTTTTATTTATTGTAATTTGGGATTGATTCGTCTAAGGTGGATGTATCCTACTAGCATTATTGTACCCCTTATAGACCTGTCTGTTATTTGGCTGAAAATTGAGCCACGGGGGTGTGTTCATTTCCACACACTCTGGACATTTGGGCACTGTGGTTTCTTGCTCAGCATGAGTAACAAGCAATGAGCAAGCAATGAGCCAGCGGTCAGTTTTGGAAACTTTACTCAACCAAGAAAGGGAGAGTGTGTTGAAAGCTGGGAAAATCTTAGCAGCAGTCAAAAAAAAAAAAAAGAACTTTCACCATTCCTTGCTGGAAAACCCTGGTCAGGCTCAAATGATTTACATAGGCTACTGATCTGCCCCGTTGTCACAGGTGTGAAGTTTTCTGTCCCCTTGCACTAGTTCTTGGAGGGAATGCTGATCTTGCTGAGGGTCTGGCCCTGAATTCCTTGCTGCCAAAAATGGTTGTCGGAGGACTTGGATTAGGATCCCAGACCCCAGGCCCTATGGGCTGTAGCTCATGCGCACGAAACTTGGAGCCGGTTTTCGGTGTTGAGAGAAGTGCTCTGGGTGGTAGTGAGCGCTGAGTATAGTAAAGGTTTAAAAGAACTGAAGAGAATCAGTCCACTCCAGTGGTAAACATAGAACAATTCACTGCATCTCTCAAATGGTCAAGCATCCAGCTGCTAACAGTAAGGTCGGTGGTTCAAACCTACCCAGTAGCTCTGCAGGCGAAAGGCCTGCCGATCTGCTTTGTTGTTGTTAGGTGTTGTAGAGTTGGTTTTGACTCATAGCCAGCCCATGTGACAGAGTAGAAGTGTCCCTTAGGGTTTTCTAGGATGTTGCGCTGTAAGATCAACACTGGCCTGTAACCGCAAGGATGGCAGTTCAAACCCACCAGCCACTCCTCAGAAACCCTATACAGAGTCTCTATGAGTCTGAACCAACTTGATGGCACTTACCAACAACAACAATCTTTACAGAAGGAGCCCTAGTTAAATGCTGGCCTGCTAAATAAAAGGTTGGTGGTTCAAACCCACCAACCGTTCCTCAGGAGAAAAAGAAAACTTGGCAATCTGCTTCAACAACCAACAAATTTTCAACGTTTAACTGTTGAGCCACAATCCAGAAAATCCCACAGAGTTGTTCTTCTCTGTCATATGGGGTCACTGTGAGTTGGAATCTACTCCAGACAACTAACAACAAAGTCTCACACAAACAGAGACGTGAATCCTACATGAAGGGCTGATGTCCTGTCTGTACCAGAAGGTGGGAAGGAGAAAATCTGAGAGCTGGTATGCCCATGCTTGCTTCTCAGAACAAAATGGCAGAGGGAGTGCTGGTCTCAACTTCAGGCCATTGGAATTTTCCCTCTCAGGTAATGAAATTCCTGAGATAAAGTGTCTTCTTGGGACACATCTTCATTAAGAGAAACGTTGTCATTTCATGCAATAGTTAGCTAGTCTTTACTCTCATTCACACAATATCCTGAATGAAATGAAAACCAAATGCTGCCAGGTCATCCTTGAAAACAGATAGTTGAGGAAAAAATAAAGAGAAAGCATGCATTTGCTCATATATGATGACCAGTACAATGCAGTGCTCTGGGACCCCACAGCTGTTGATGGACTGATGACAGGAATTCAGACTGGGGTGGAGGTAGAAGAGCCAAAGATAATCCCTCCTCGAGGTGAGATAACATTACAGAGTTGTGAAGAGACTTCTAGAAGCCCTTAGAGGCGGCAGTGACTGGGAGGAAAACAGACCACAAGACAGTACAGAATAGGATTGCCAGACAAAATACCAGACTCCCAGCTAAATTTGAAGTTCAGATAAACACATAGAGTTTGTTTACTGGAATATGAACCATGCAGTATTTGGGACATGCAACGCTGGTGACATGCTTATACTAAAAAGTTTCTTTACTGTTAAGCTGTCATTAAAAGTTAACTGGGCATCCTGTATTTTAATTTGCTACATCTGGCAATCCTCCAGAGAGAGAGAGAGTCACATTCAGGCTAGGCAGAGATATATGAACAGAAATCTGTCAGATAAATGACGCCAGAGAGCAGGAGTGAGATGTATGTAGGGCAGACATTTCAGATGTGTCCCACAAGGATGGAAGAGCATAATGCGTTCAAGGACCGCTAGAAAGGCTGATGGTCTCAGAGCTGACTTAACCATTAGGTACCACTGATACTGTGTCTGCCGTCTATGATACTTTCAAGGACCCACAAAAATGATTTCTTTTGAAATCTGAAAGAAAAATAAATATAACAGTAATACTGATTTCAGCCTGGATTTGGTTTGTCTTTATACCAGTTGTTGATAAAATATAATAATGTTGTTGTTGTTAAGTGCCATTGAGTCGGTACCAACTCATAGCAACCCTATGCACAACAGAACTTAACACTGCCTTGTCCTGGGCTAACCTCACAATTGTTGCCATGTTTGAGTCCGCTGCCACTTTGCCAATCCATCTCGCTGGGGGTTTTCCTCTTTTTCTCTGACCCTCCACCTTACCAAACATGATAACCTTCTCCAGCAACTGGTCCCTCCTGCCAATATGTCCAAAGTATGAGAGACAAAGTTTGGCCATCCTGGCCTCCAAAGACCACTCTGACTGCACTTTGTCCAACACAGATCTGTTGGGGGTCTTTTGGCAGCCCATGGCACTTTCAATATTCTCCTCCAACACCATAACTCAGAAGCATCAATTTTTCTACAGTCTTCCTTATTCACTGGCCAGCTTTCGCATGCCTATGAGGTTATTGAAAATACCATGGCTTGGGTCAGACGCACCTTAGTCCTCAAGCTGACATCTTTGCATTTCAACACTTTAAAAAGGTCTTGTGCAGCAGATTTGCTTAGTGCAATACATCATTTGATTTCTTGACTGCTGCTTTCGTGAGTGTTGATAGTTGATCCAGGAAGAATGAAGTCCTTGACAACTTCAATCTTTTGTCCATTGATAAGAATGTTGTTTATTGGTCCAGTGGTAAAGATTTTTGTTTTGATTGAGATGCAATCCATACTGAGGACACGGTCTTTTATCTTAATCAGTAAGTATTGTAAGTACTCTTCACTTTCAACAAGCAACGTTGTATCATCTGCATATCACAGGTTGTTAATGAGTCTTCCTCTAATCCTAATGCCATGTTTTTCTTCATATAACCTAGCTTCTCGTATTATTTGCTCAGCATACAGGTTGAATAAGTATGGTGAAAGAATACAATCCTGTTGCACACCTTTCTTAATTTTAAACCATTCAGTGTTCCCATGTTCTGTTCAAACAATTGCCTCTTGGTCCATGTACAGATTTCTCATAAGTACAATGAAGTGTTCAGGAATACTCATACTTTGCAATGTTGTCCATAGCTTGTCATGATCCACACAATTGAAGGCTTTTGTGTAGTCAATAAAGCACAGATAAACATATTTCTGGTATTCTCTGCTTTCAGCCAAGATCCAGCTGACATCAGCAATGATATCCCTCGTTCCACGTCTCTTCTGAATCTGGCTTGAACCTCTGGAAGTTTTCTGTCAATGTATGCTTCCAGCCATTTCTGTATTGGTGGTGGTGGTTTTGTGCCGTGGAGTCAGTTCTGACTCATAGCAACCCTATACAGGGTTTCCGAGGCTGTAAATCTTTATGGAAGCAGAAACCTCATCTTTCTCCCATGGAACAGCTGGTAGTTTCGAACTGCTGACCTTGCAGTTTGCAGCCTGATTCCTAACCACTATGCTACTCACATGGGATATCAGAGATATTATCTGATGATTTCCTCATACCATTGAGTCACCGTATTTGGAATGGGTTGTCTTCCAAATTTCTTGGCAGAAATGAATGAGTGCCTTCTATGCCACCTCACTTTCTTGAAAGATTTCTATTTTTATTCTTTCAATTCCTGGTGTCTCGTTCTTTGCCAATTCCTTCAATTCCTTCAACCTTGGACTTCTTCCTTCAGTATCATTGGCTCTTGATCATATGCTACCTCTTGAAATGGTTGAACATTAACCATTTCTTTTTGGTACAGTGATTGTGTATTCTTTCCATCTTCTTTTGATGTTTTCTGCATCATTCAATAATTTGCCCAGAGAATCCTTCAGTAATGAAAGTCAATGCTTGAATTTTTTCTTCAGTTCCCTCAGCTTGAGAAATGCTGAGCATGTTCTTCCTTTTTGGTGTTCTGATTCCAGATCTTTGCACATTTTGTTGTAATATTTGACTTTGTCTTCTCAAGTTGACCTTTGAAAATTTCTGTTCAGTTCTTGTACCTCCTCATTTCTTCCATTTGCTTTAGCATCTCTGTGCTGGAGAGCAAATTTCAGTGTCTCTTCTGACATCCATTTTGATCTTTTCCTTCTTTCTTGTCTTCTTAATGACTTTTTTTTCTTTTATAAACATTTATTCAGATTACTCAAAGAGGTTGTTTAATCTTCCATTCCACTAACATCCATTCAACTCCAGGTGTCTTTCAATAGGAAGCTCCATTAGTGTCATTGTCATCATAAACCCTGTATTTATAGAACCCTGGTAGGGTCAGTATGAGTTGGAGCTGCACTCAATGGCATGCAGCGACAGTACTTTTGCTCAGAACTTGGTCCATTCACTGTAGCAAAAAAATAGACTCTTCATACTTTTTAAAGGTTTCCACAATTGACACACAAGAAAGTCATCCACAGCTCAAAATGAGTCTCAGATCCCAAAATAAACTCAATCCAGACATGTATTATCAGATCTATCAATTCGATTTCCTGCTATTGAAGTCTAGTGTATGTTTGCCCATGGCCAATGTTTCAGGCTGTTTAAGACCTTATCAGCTATTCTCATCCCTCTTTGGCAGTAACTGATTGAAAGATTCCTCAGGCCACATTGTATCCATGGTTAGCTATGCCCGCACTAATGTGATTCCTTGCTTGGAAAGCTTAATGACTTTTTGTTTTCTTCCTGTATGATGTTCTTGATGTCATCCTACAACCTTTCTGGTCTTCGGTCTTTAGAGGCTAATGTATCAAATCTGTTCTTCAGATGATCTCTAAATTCAGGTGGGATATATTCAAGGTCATATTTTGGCTCTCGTGGACTTGTTTTCATTTTCTTAAGCTTCAGTCTGAATTTGCATATGAGCAATTGGTGGTCTGTTCCACAATCTGCCCCTGGCAGCTTGCATACAAATACAGACTAGAAGGAAGGAGTGATGAACTACTTATGAATATTTAGTCACTGAAAACCTTATGAATAGCAGAGAAAGTCAGATATAGTGCCAGAAAATGAGCCCCTCGGGTTGGAAGGCACTCAAAACGCGACTGGGGAAGAGCTGCCTCCTCAAATTAGAGTTGACCGTGATAATGTGAATGGAGTAAAGCCTGTGGGAGAAAAGCCCACAGAACCTTCATTGCTGATGGGGCACAACTGAAAATGAAGAGAAACAGCTGTAAACATCCATTAATTATCGGAACATGGAATGTACAAAGTATGAATCTAGGAAAACTGGAAATTGTCAAAAAAGAAATGGAATGCCTAAACAATATAATAATAGTTACTACTTTATGGAGTAAGAGAGCCACAATGGCAAAAGTACATAGGACCCATCCACATCGTAATGCAGCCTGGGTAGACTCTAACATCACACTTTGTGTGTCTTTCCAGCTTCCTTCTTGTTTTCCCTTTTTAATCCAATCATAAATGTCCACCTCTTCCTTAAAAACAAAAACCTTATTCCTGCCCTACAAAGTTAAATTGTCTTAATTTCTCTCTCCAGTTGCCATTCTGTCAATTCCAACTCTTGGAGACCTTATTTATTGTGCATCAGGGTAGAACTGGGCTCCACAGGGTTTTCAGTTGCTGATGTTTTGGAATAGATTATCAAGTCCTCTTTTTGTTTATTTGTTTGTTTTGAGGTACTTCTAGGTAGACTCAAACCTCCAATTTTTCAGTTAGCAGCTGAGTGAGTTAACCATTTGCACCAGCCAGAGACTCCACTTCATACTTAAGGAACCATAAACCTATGGGAGGCTATTAGTATTCTAAGACCATTCATGTTTTGTTTTTTTAGAAAATATAACATGTATGAGGCTCCTGGGGATGACTGGCACTGTTGTCTATAATGGCCAAATGAATGGTGATCGGGAAAGAGGTTTTACAATGAAAGATCAGGTCAAATAGGAGGTGGATCAGATGGGTGGGAGAGAAGTAAAGCAAAAACTTAAGATTCCAGGGAATCAGACCACCAATCAGAGTTGTTGTTGTTGTGAAGTGCCATCGAGTCAGTTCCAACTTATAGTGACCCTGCATAGGGTTTCCAAGGAGCAACTGGTGAGTTTGAATTGCTGATCTTGCTGTCGTAGTCCAGTGCTGATCCCACAGTGCTACACCAGGAGCCACCAATAAGAGTTAGGCAATGATAAGTAAGCGTGGGGATTTTTAACATTTGGAAGAGATTATTTCAAGTTGAAAGTGGTGTATGTTGGGAATTTTAACCCACTCCCTGCTCTGTGCCTGGGTCCAGTTTTTTCAATTAATTATTGCACATTTATTTCCTGCCAGAGGAAAATGTAAAAATAGTGCTTGCCCTCAAGAGAGAAAGAAACAGAATATTTACATACAATCTGATGCCCAACACTGTAGATGTGCTAAATGCCACCAAATTGTACAATTTAAATTGGTCATCTTAGTGTTATATGAATTTCACCTCAATTTAAAACACACACAATGGAGGGAGTGATAATGATGTCCAGTGTGTTATGGGAGCTGAGACTGAAGTCTGAGGAAGAAGAGGGAATGTTTCCTGGAAGTAGTTTCCTAAAGGGACTATGTGTTAAAGGGTGAGTAGGGATTTTCAACCACCAAGAGATTTCCCTCAGGAGAGGGGACTGCCACAGCACTCCAGGTGGAAGGGGCTATAAGAACAAAGGCTTAGAGACTCGAAACAGCCTGAGTGCTATCAGTTTAGGATGGTAGCCATTAAGCTGCAGCAGAAGTCAATGGCATAGCAATGCCAGAGCTTGGAAGCAGGACTCATGGGCTTCATGGAAAAGGACTCTGTCCTGGTGGGGGAAGGGCAGCAGCAAGGCTGTGGGTGGTGAAGGGTATGGAGGACACAGAGAGCTCGTGATCTGCTGGGCTACAGATCAAAGTCGATCCTTGGCAAAGGATCACTTTTGATCTTCACACCTGCCCAGTCCCTGTTGGACCGTTTGCTTTCTTTAAATCCCTCTCCCAAGTCCTCTTCTCCCAGGCTTTGATTGTGTGCTGATTTCTTCATTCTCCTATCAAGTCGCCCTTTCCACATTGCCCAAACTGCCAGTTGAATGCTAGAGAAGCATTCATCAAGGCAGTTTCCTTCATTTTAAACACTGGGAAAGTGCTGTGTTCTTCAATCCTTGCTCAGAGTGACAGCATACATTAACATAGTAAACAAGGATCTGAGATGGCCAGTACAAAAACAGAACCAACCATCACTCCCATACCCCTCTCTGCTCAGCTGGTTCAATAATTTAATGCAATGGCCACACAGATCTCAGACACCATACTCACCGTTATGAGGTTTAGCTCTGGCTCTTGTTTCTACTGCTCTGTTGCCACTCCTCTGATGTCACAGTGTCCCTGGGACAAGGAGGTTCAGAGATCTTGGGGTCCAAAGGACGTGCTCCATTTCTGGATCTTCTTCCTTGATGGTAGTGAGAGCCCCCACTTCTCCTTCTAAGATGGTTCATTAATACCCAGAAGAATGGCAAAATTAACTAATCCCAATTAGCCCTGTCTATAATCACTCCAAATTGAATCATATAATCCATCAGCATTTGTCCCTACCTTTTCTTACCCAGAGCCATCAGAAGAAGGTTATCGGATGGGAGTTTACAAAAACAATGGCTAGGAGAGACATTAAATAATTCACAGCACCACACCCCGCAAAGGAACAGTGTGTTTAATGTCATTGAACCCACTGTCCTACAAGTTTATTTAGCATAGAGTATTTCACTCAGGACATCAAGTTGACTCTGCCTTACAGTGGCCTTGTATAGAGTTTTCCAGGCTATAAATCTTCATGGAAACAGAAAGCCTCATCTTTCTCCCATGTAGAGCTCCTACTGACATTTAAGAGAAGTGTTCCTTCCTCTCTGAAGAATGCCTTTGGGGCTGGGATTCCATGTGACACAACTTGGGAATGCTGTTCTAGAACCAAAGGGATGAATCTCTAAGGGGAATTGTAGACATCAGGAAGTAAATTCTGTCTAGAGTAGAGGATCTTCCCAGCCTACGCCTACAGCCCAGAAGTCATCATCTATACAAAGACACCCTTGGCTTGACGGACCTGACAAATGGCCACCAAGTTTTCCCATGCATCATTTAGATGAGACCAGTGAGCGGCCAAATTTGGTCATGCTCTCACATCTCCCAGAGCTTGATTCAGTCTCTCCCTTGTCCTCACTCTCCTCCCACCCTTTGCCCTAACCCCAACTGACTAACCCTGTGATCGTTTATAGTCACGGGATGGAAGACACTCAAAGGAGTTCTAAAATTAGCCACTGAGGTTGTCATTAGTGCTGTCTGCTAAATTATTACTGATCCCATCCACTTCCAGGCTTGGTAGAATTGCACTTTCTGGTTTCTTTGCAATTGTCTGAGGCCTGTGCATGCACAATGCATGTCACCTCTGTACCTATCATCTAAGTGCTGTGATGGAATCCTCCAGAGTCTCTTTTCTGTAAGGTGACACAATAGCTGCAATAATAGACTCGAACTTCACAACTGTGAGGGTGGCGCAGGACCTGGAAGTGTTCCAGTCTGCTTGTTTTCTTTAGGGTTGCTTTGAATCAGAACTGACTCAGTGGTACCTAACAACAACAACAAGGTGGCAACCAGCAACATTTGAGATGGTTCTGTCAACTTTGAATGAGTATGGTAAACAGAACCACTCTTCCAACCTATGACAGATGTGATGTGGTAAATAAGAAATGTTGTTGTTGTGAAGTACTCTCGAGTCAGTTCCAACCCATAGTGACCCTGTATAGGGTTTCCAAGGAGCAGCTGGTGAGCTTGAACCGCCAACCCTGAAGTTCAAATGGCTTTGCAGTCTGGCGCATTAACCCACAGCACCACACCAATACACTTCCATAATTTTCAGTCACTGAGATTTATAGGTTGGTTGTTATTGCAACATATCTTAGCTTATCCTGACAGATACTGTCTCTTGTGGTGAGGAGGCTTGGACCCTGAAAGAAGGAAGACAGTCAAGTAGAGGTAGGGAGAAAGCAAGTGTAAAGGTCAAAGGGATGAGTGAGTGGTAGGAAATAAAGTCAAAGAGGTAGCCGTGGATCAGATCATGTAGCTCTGATCCATGGAAGAGATTTAAAGATGTAATTCTGACTCAGACAGTTAACCATCAAAAGATTTTAAGAATACAAGTGACAGGATCTGACTTGTGTTTTCAAAGGACTATCATAGCTGCCTTGTTGAGAATAGACTGTAGAGGAACAAGAGAAAAAGCAAGGAGACCAACTAAGAGGGCACTTGCAATAAACCATGCAAGTGGTGATGATGACGTGGGCTGGGGGTAGCAACGGCAGTGCTGAGAGAACTTGCTTGTGGATTGGTATGAGAAGGGTTGTGCATTAGTATGAGAAGGGTTGTGCATTGGTATGAGAGGAGCTGATGTGGGATCCAAGTGGCACCAAGTACAGCGCCACTGCAGCAGTACCTCTGAGAAGGCTCAGTTGTGTCCATGTCTCTGGGAGGCTCAGTTGTGTCCATGTCTCTGGGAACACTCAGTTTGTACATGTCTCTGAGAAGGCTTAGTTGTGTACATATGTCTGAGAAGGTTCAGTTGTGTCCATGTATCTGGGAGGCTCAGTTGTGTACATGTCTCTGTGAAGACTCGGTTTGTACATGTCTCTGAGAAGGCTCTGTTGTGTACATATCTCTGAGAAGGCTCAGTTGTGTCCATGTCTCTGGGAGGCTCAGTTGTGTCCATGTCTCTGGGAGGCTCAGTTGAGCACACGTCTCTGAGACGGCTCAGTTATGTACATGTCTCTGCGAAAGCTTGGTTATTTACACGTCTTTGAGAAGACTCAGTTGTGTACATGTCTCATACAGGGAAGGATTGGTGTCTGGGATCCTGGACCTTTTCTGCTGGAAAGGTCAACAAGTCTGAGAAAGGCAGGAGGCAATGCAGGGGCAGGGATTTAAGGAAGTCTGCCAGACCGAGGGCTGGAATGCCACTAAAAGTGTGTATGCCAGGCAGGTTGGCTCATCATGTTCTGGGATGAATCTGCCACTGCTCCCTCTGACAATGTTTAACATGGAATAAAAAGTATGGCTTTAAAATGATACTACACAGAAGAAACTTGAGCAAATGTGGCCAAAACCTCTCTGCAGAATGTTCTCAGGGCTAGGATTCCATCTACTTCCATCCTTCTTTTACCATCTGCTCCTTCCCAGCCCTACATTAATGTTCAACTGGACAGTTGCCCTGGCTTCCCCTCTATTCTCCTCCAGCAATATTCATTGCTTCTATATTAATATTCCTCACATGACCTCCCAACTCAAAAACCCTCCATACCTGCTGGCTGCCAATCAAATCACTCCAAATGCCAATTAGAGACCCCCATTTGATCCAAAGAAATCTTTTCTCTAGTTATTTTTGTTCCCCCCACCTCAAAATCTTCCTTTAAATCTAAACCATACCCTTCAATAACCATGGATGACCTATAGATATTCAAAACACGCATTGAATTTTTCCCACTAATTACTCTTGCTCAAGTAATTTCTTTTGCTGGGAACTCTTCCTCTCACATCTTTAATTGTCCTCAATGGGAAATTATCACTCACGTCTCTGAAGTCCTACAGCCCTAGTTCTTGGTAGGTGGATCAGGCCGACACAGGTATGTACACACTGATCTGTTCTCTCCTTGAGTTCAGGGGAAATGTCTAGATATCTATGACTCCTGAAGAGGACAAAACATGTACTTCACACAGAAAATGTTCCAAAATCATCCATATTTGTCAGGACTTTGGGTTACAAGTAATAGAAACTCAAACTGTCTTAAACAAACTAAGGGAATTTATTGACTATGCAACTAAAAAGTCCACAAGTAGACCTGGTGTCAGAAAAACCTAAGTCTAGATGGTTATATGATGTCATGAGTAATGATCTATTTCTTTCTTTCCCTCCACTGTCTTCCTCTGTGTTAACTTCATTTTCAGTCAGTCCTTTACCCATGTAGTAGCAAAGATGTTCAGGGGAATCAACAGGCTTAAAGCTTACTCTCTTAATGACCACACTAGAAACACCAAGCTTTATATTTCACAATTCTAGCAAGACTCTCCCACCACTCGTTTATCAATTTGTCATACAGTGGTGGCTTACATGTTGTGCTGATGTTGGAAATTATAGTACTGGTATTTCAAATATCAACAGGGTCACCCAAGGTAGACAGGCTTCCAGATTAAGACAGACTCTGAAAAAGATCTGGTGATATACTCCTGAAAAACTAGCCAGTGAAACTATTATGAATGGCAATTGTCTGTTATAGTACAAGAAGATGAACCCCTAAGGTTGGAATGTAGTCAAAATACAACTGAGAAAGAGCTGTCTCCTCAAAGTGAATGGAATAAGCTTTCAGGACATTCATTGCTGATGTGGCACTAGTTAAAATGAAAATAAACAGCTACAACTATCCATTAATATAAATAATTGGAACATAGAATATGTAAAGTATGAATATAGGAAATATAAGTTGTCAAAAATGAAATGGAATATTTGAATTACAATAGGCAACAGTGAGCTGAAATATATGGGTATTGGTCATTTTGAATCAATCATATGGTGAATTACATATATATATAATTCAAGATCTACCCTGAAGTACACTATCAGTGATAGGATACTATCCATACACTGACAAGGAAGACTCATTAACACCCATTAGTTGTTGGTGTGTAAATTTAAATAATAGCAAAATGAGGAAACAGAAGATTTTTACCAACTTCTGCAGCCTAAAATTAATCAAACATTCCCTTAAGATGCACTGACAATTACTGGTTGTTGGAATGCAAAAATTGGAAAAAGAGAAGAGGGATCAGCAATTGGAAAATATGACACTAATGATAAAACAATGATAGAATTTTACAAGATCAATGACCCATTTATTAAAAATCCTTTTCTTAACAACATAAATGGCAGCTATATATATGGACCTCACTGAATGATGTATGTTGTTGTAGTTGTTAGGTGCCATCAAGTCGGTGCTGACTCATAACAACCTTATGTACAGCAGAACGAAACACTGCCCGATCCTGGGCCAACCTCACTACTGTTGTCACGCTTGAATCCATCAATGCTGCCACTTGGCCAATCCATCTTTTGGGGGGTCTTCCTCACCTTCTCTGTCCCTCCACCCTACCAAACATGATATCCTTCTCCAATGACTGGTCCCTCCTGACAATATGTCAGAAGTATGAAAGACGAAGTTTGGCCATCCTGGCTTCCAAGGAGCACTCTAGGTGCACTTCTCCCAAAACGGATCTATTGGTTCTTTTGGCAGCCCATGGCACTTTCAATATTCTCCTCCAACACCATAATTCAAAGGCATCAATTATTCTCCAGTCTTCCTTATTCACTGTTCAGCTTTCACATCCATATGAAGTTATTGAATATACCATGGCTTGGGTCAGGCGCACCTTAATCCTCAAGCTGACACCTTTGCTCTTCAACACTTTAAAAAGGTCTTGTGCAGCAGATTTGCCTAATGCAATATGTTGTTTGATTTCTTGACTGCTGCTTCGGTAAGTGTTGAAAGTTGATCCAAGAAGAATGAAGTCCTCGACAACTTCAATCTTTTCTCCATTGATAAGAATGTTGTTTATTGGTCCAGAGGTGAGGATTTTTGTTTTCTTAACATTGAGATGTAATCCATACTGAAGGCTATGCTCTTTGATCTTCATCAGTAAATATTTTAAGTCCTCTTCACTTTCAGCAAGCAAGGTTGTATCATCTGCATATCACAGGTTGTTAATGAGTCTT
>NW_006408811.1:57560-62617 GCF_000296735.1 Chrysochloris asiatica | reverse complement strand
ACATGGATATTATCCTATCACAGACAGCGTTGTACCTCATGACTGATCTGGATATGTTCTTTTTGACAATGAATGCAACACTACTCCTCTTCAGTTTGACATTTTTGGCATAATAAACCATGTGGTCATCAGATTCAAAATGGCCAATACCAGTCCATTTCAGCTCACTAATGTCTAAGATATCGATGTTTATGTGTTCCATTTCATTTTTGGCAACTCCCAATTTTCCCTGATTCATACTTCGTATATTCCATGTTCTGATTTTTAATGGATAATTACAGCTGTTTCTCTTCATTTTGAGTTGTGCCCCATCAGCAAATGAAGGTCCTGCTGGCTTTCTCCATTTGTGTCATCATGGTCAACTCTACTTTGAGGAGGCAGCTCTTCCCCAGTCGCATTTTGAGTGCCTTCCAACCTGAAGGGCTCATTTTCTGGCACTATGCCTGACAGTGTTTCTCTGCTGTTCATAAGATTTTCAGTGAATAAATATTTGGAAATAGTTTATCACTCTTTCTTCCTAGTCTGTCTTCATCTGGAAGCTCATCTGAAACCTGTCCACCATGAGTGACTCTGCTGGTATATAAAATACTTGTGGCATAGCTTTCAGAATCACAGAAACTCACAAGCCACCACAGTACAACAAACTGACAGATGAGTGGTGGGAATACTGTATACAAGAGTCAAATTAACTGCATTCATGAAATGAAATGATGAAGAATCTTAATAGCATTAATCAGGAAAAGGCCAGGGGCTGACTGCAGAATAGATTCCTTATATGTGAGCAGAAGTTGAATGTGAATAAAATTAAAAGAACTGCATGAGAATCAATGTACAACCTTGACTATATTTCATCTGATTCTAGAGACCATCTCAAGAATAGACTTGATGCATTGAACACCAAAACTGGAGACCAGATGAGTTGCTAGATGGCATCAAATACATCATACATGAATAAAGTAATAGTGATTTAAAATACAGGAGATAAAGAAAAGACTAAAGTGAATGTCAGAAGAAACTGACTTCTAAAGCCAATGAAAGAAATGATGAATTAATTAAAATATAAAAACAGCACACTCAGTGGTTTCAAGGCAAAAGATAGCAGATCAAAAGTTTCAGGAAGAGATAGAAAGATCTCTTAGCTTGCAGCAAAGAATAGCATATGAAGTTTGTCAGTCTCAGCAGAAATTAATAGGAATTGGAGGGGTAAAAACTGAAATGATCAGAGAAAATGAATCTGGACCTTCAAGTAGGAAAATTGGGAAAGTTTTCCTATGATGAACAGAGAACCACAAAGAGAAAGAGAAAAGGGCATATTAAGAGTTAGTTTTTGGCAATGCACAAGAATTGAATCAAATAGAAATTTCCAAAGTCTACCACCTAACAGATATTTATTTTTTCAAACATAACTTCATTTTTTTAAAAAGAAAATACATGAAGGCTAGAATTATATTCTAAATCTTCTCTATTAAGAAGATATGCAAATGTATATCTCAAATTATCACCATTAATTATGGACCTCTAGTGATTGTGCAAGATAAATATATCAATTTAAAAGCTGTTCTATAGCTTATTGTTTTTAATGATTAATTAAAAGAGCTGAACATAAGATTTCAAAGAATGGCTCAAGAAAACAGCATAAAATATTAAAATTAAATGCACAAAGACCTAGAGTTAGAAAATCAAAAGGGAAGAACATGTTTGGCATTTCTTAAAATGAAAGAACTGGAAAAAAAAAAAAAATCAAACCTTGGTTTACAATAATGAAACATTCTACGGACAAAACATTTATCAACACAGGAAACATCAAAAAAAGATTGAAGGAATACTTCCAATCCTTTCAGAAGATATCATATGATCAAGAACCCATGGTACTGAAGGAAGAAGTCCAAACTGCACTGAAGGCACTGGTGAAAAGCAAGGTTCCAGGAATTGACCAAATACAAATTGAAATGTTTCAACAAACAGATGCAAAATGCTAGATACACTCACTTATATATGGCAAGAAATTTGGAAGACAGTTACCTGGCCAACCAACTGGAAAAGATCCATATTTGAACCCAACCCAAAGAAAGGTGATCCATAATTTGTTATGATCTACACAAATGAATGCCTTTTCATTCCAACATAATGAGGAAATTATTTAATAACACAATTAATATCACATGCAAGTAGAGTTTTTTCTGAAAATAATTTTAAAAAACAGTTGCCACAGTACATTAAGAGAGAACTGTCAGAAATTCAAGATGGATTCAGAAGAAGACATGTAGTGAGGGATATCACTACTGATGTTATATGAATCTTGACTGAAAGCAGAGATTACCTAAAAGAGGTTTACGTATGCTTTATCGACTAAGAAAATACATTAATTTGTGTAGATCATAACAAATTATAGATAATATTTCGAAGAATGGAAATTCCAGGACACTTAATTGTGTTAATGTAGAACATGTACGAAGACTAAGAGGCAGTCTTTCAAGCAGGACAAATGGATGGTTTAAATTAGGAAAAGTTGTGTCAGTCTTGTGTCTATTCACCATAGCTATTCAATCTGCCCATCACTCGTCTGTCAGTTTGTCGTACTGTGGTTGCATGTTGCTGTGATTCTACAAGCTATACCATGGGTATTTTAAATACCAGCAGGGTCACCCAAGGTGGACAAATTTCAGATGAGCTTCCAGACAAAGACAGACTAGGAAGAAGGAGAGATGAACTACTTAGGAATACTTAATCACTGAAAACCTTATGAGCAGCAATGAAACACTGTTAGCTATAGTGCCAGAAAATAAGCCCCCTCAGGTTACAAGGCACTAAAAACGCGACTAGGGAAGAGCTGCTTCCTCACAGTAGAGTTGACCATAATGACACAAATGGAGTAAAGCCCTTGAGACCTTCATTTGCTGATGCGGTACAACACAAAATGAAGAGAAACAGCTGTAAACATCCATTAATTATTAGAATATGGAATGTACAAAGTATGAATCTAGGAAAATTGGAAATTGTCAAAACTGAAATGGAATGCATAAACATCATATCCTAGGCATTAGTGAGCTGAAATGGACTGGTATTGGCCATTCTGAATCTGACAATAACATGGTTTACAATGCCAGGAATGACAAATTGCAGAGAAATGATATCACATTCATCATCAGAAAGAACATACTAATATTTAATAAGGTACAACGTTGGCTGTGATAGTATAATATCCATGTACCTAGAGGGAAGACCAGCTAATACCACTATTATTCAAATTTACACACCAACCACTAAAGCCAGTGAGAGTGAAATTGAAGAATTCTATCAACTTCTGCAGTCTGAAATTGATCAAACATGCAATCAAGATGTACTGATAATTAACGACAATTTGAATGCAAAGGTTGGAAACGAAGAGGAAGGATCAGTAGTTAGAAAATATGGCATTGGTGATAGAAATGATGTTAGAAATCACATGATATATTTCTGCAAGACCAGTGATTTGTTCATTTCAAATACCTTTTTTAACCAACATAAAAGACAAGTATACACATGGACTTCATGAGATGGAATACACAGAAATCAAATTGACTACATCTGTGGAAGATATGGTGGGAAATCTCTATATCATCAGTGAAAACAAGGCCAGGGGCAGATGGAACAGACCATCAATTCCTCATATGAAAATTCAGACTGAAGCTGAAGAAAATGAAAACAAGCCCACAAGAGCCAAAATATGACCCTGAATAGATCCCACCTGAATTTAGAAATCATCTGGAGAACAGATTTGATACACTAGACACTAAAGACTGAAGACCAGGAGAGTTGTAGGATGACATCAAGAGCATCATACAGGTAGGAAGCAAAAAATCATTAAGAAGACAAGACGGAAGGAAAAGAACAAAATGAATGTCAGATGAGACTCTGAAACTTGCTCTCCAGAGTAGAGATGCTAAAGCAAATGGAAGAAATTAGGAGGTACAAGAGCTAAACAGAAAATTTCAAAGGTCATCTCAAGAAGACAAAGTCAAATATTATAATGAAATGTGCAAAGACCTGGAGTTACAAAACCGAAAGTTTTCTTGAGCTTCAGTCTGTATTTGCATATGAGCATTTCTCAAGCTGAGGTAACTGAAGAAAATATTCAAACATCAACTTTCGTTATTAAAGGATTCTCTGGGCAAATTATTGAATGATGCAGAAAGCATCGAGAAGATGGAAGAAATACATAGTCACGGTATCAAAAGGAGTTAATGTTCAACCATTTCAAGCAGTAGCATATGATCAAGAGCCAATGATCCTGAAAGAAGTCCAAGGTGCATTGAAAGCATTGGCAAAGAATAAGGCATCAGGAATTGATGGAATAAAAATTGAAATCTTTCAAGAAAGTGAGGCGTCACTGAAGGCACTCACTCATCTATGCCAGGAAATTTGGAAGACATCTACCTGGCAAACTGATTAGAAAAGATCTGTATTTGTGCTCGGTCCAAAGAGAAGTGACCCAATGGATGGAAATCATCGGACGATATCTTTGATATGCCATGTGAGTAAAGTTTTACTAAATGTAATACAGAAATGGCTGCAAGCATACATTGACAGAGAACTTCCAGAGGTTCAAGCCAGATTCAGAAGAGCATGTGGAACGAGGTATATCATTGCTGACATCAGCTGAATCTTGGCTGAAAGCAGAGAATACCAGTAAGATGCTCATCTGTGCTTTATTAACTACATAAAGCCATTCAATTGTGTGGCTCATGACAAACTATGGACAACATTGTGAAGTATGAGTATTCTGGAACACTTAATTGTGCTCTTGAGGAACCTGTATATAGACCAAAAAGCAGTTGTTTGAACAGAAAATGGAAACACCAAATGGTTTTAAATTAGCAAAGGTGTGCCACAGGGTTGTATTCTTTCACCATACTTATTCAACCTGCATGCCGAGCAAATAATTCAAGAAATAATTCATAAATATATGACAAAATATAGCATTAAGATTGGAGGAAGACTCATTAACAATCTGTGATATGCATATGATACAACCTTGCTTGCTGAAAGTGAAGAGGACTTAAAATATTTACTGATGA
>NW_006408811.1:55996-57300 GCF_000296735.1 Chrysochloris asiatica | reverse complement strand
AGACTAAGGTGTGCCTGACACAAACCATGGTATTTTCAATAACTTCATATGCATGCAAAAGTTGGTCAGTGAATAATAAAGACTGTAGAAGAATTGATGTATTTGAATTATGATGTTGGAGTAGAATAGTGAAAATACCATGGACTGCCAAAAGAACAAATAGATCTGTGTTGGATGAAGTAAAGCCCGAGTGCTCCTTGGAAGCCAGGATGGCCAGACTTTGTCTGTCATACTTTAGACATATTGTCAGGAGGGACCAGTCACTGGAGAAGGATATCATGTTTGATAAGGTGGAGTATAAAAGAAAAATAGGAAAACCTCCAGCGAGGTTGCTTGGCAAAGTGGCAGCATCAATGGGCTCAAGCATAGCAACAATTGTGATGTTGGCCCATGACCGGGCAGTGTTTTCTTCTGTTGTGCACAGGGCCACTATAAGTTGCTACCAACTTGTTGGCATGTAACAACAACAATTCAATCTGCATGTGGAGAAAATAATCTGAGAAGCAGGAATATAAAAAGAAGAGCACAGTATCAGGATTGGAGACTCATTAACAACCTGAAAGATGTAGATGGCACAACCTTACTTAATGAAAGTCAAGTGAACTTGAAGCACTTGTTGATGAAGATCAAAGATGACAATCTTCAGTATGAATTACATTTCAACATGAAGAAAATAAATAATAATTAAAATGGACCAGTAAGCAATGATATTATGACAAACGGAGAGAATGCTGAAGTTGTCAAAGATTTCATTTTACCGGGACCCACAGTTATTATCCATTTTGGAAGAAGTGCAGCCAGAGTGCTCCTTGGAGGCCAAGATGGCCAAACTTTGCCTCTCATACTTTGGGCATATTGTCGGGTGGAACCAGTCACTGGAGAAGGATATTATGTTTGGTAAGGTGGAGGGTCAGAGAAAAAAAGGAAGACCCCCAACGAGATGGATTGGCCAAGTGGCAGCATCAATAGACTGAAGCATGGCAACAGTAGTGAGGTTCGGCAGTGTTTCATTCTGCTGTGCGTAAGGTCGCTATGGGTCGGTACTGACTCAATGGCACCTAACAATAACAACAACAACAACAACAGTTATGGAAGTCCATGGAAGCAGCAGTCAAGACACCATACAATGTATTCTATTGGGCAAATCTGCTGCAAAAACCTTGCTTAAAATTTTAGAGAGTACAACTGTCACTTTAAGGATAAAGTAGCCTGACCCAAGTCATGGTATTTTCAATCACTTTATGTGCATTGTTGTTGTCAGGTGCCATCGAGTCAGAACCAACTCATAGCAACCCCATGCACAG
>NW_006408811.1:54601-55896 GCF_000296735.1 Chrysochloris asiatica | reverse complement strand
TTTCTTAATTTTAAAACATTCAGTGTTCCCATGTTCTGTTTGAACAACTCCTCTTGGTCCATGGACAGATTCCTCATGAGCACAATTAAGTGCTTTGCAATGTTGTCCATAGCTTGACATGATCCACAAAATTGAAAGCCTTTGTGTAGTCAATAAAGCATAGGTAAAAATCTTTCTGATATTCTCTGCTTTCAGTCAAGATCCATCGGACATCAGCAATGATATCTCTCGTTCCACGGCCTCTTCTGAATCTGCCTTGAACCTATGAAAGTGCTCTGTCAATGTATGATTGTAGCCATTTCTGTATTACCTTTAGAAAAACTTTACTCTCATGAGATATCAAAGAGACTGTCCGATGATTTCCGCATTCTGTTGGGTCACCTTTCTTTGGAATGGGCACAAATATGGATCTCTTCCAATCAGTCAGCCAGATAGTTATCTTCCAGATTTCTTGGCATAGCTGAGTGAATGCCTCCTGTGCTGCCTCACTTTCTTGAAAGATTTCCGTTTTTATTCCATCAATTCCTGGTGCCTTGTTCTTTGCCAATTCCTGCAATGCATCTTGGACTTCCTCCTTCAGTATCATTGGCTCTTGATCATATACTACTTCTTGAAATGGTTGAAAATTAACCAGAAATGGCTAATAACCAAGAAATTTTTGGTTCAGTGACTCTGTGTACTCCTTCCATCTTCTCTTGATACATTCTGCATCATTCAATAATTTGCCCAGAGAATCTTTCAATAACAAAAGACAAGCCTTGAATTTTTTCTTCAGTTCCCCCAGCTTGAGAAATGCTGAGTGTGTTCTTCCTTTTTGCTTTTCTGATTTCAGATCTTTGCGTATTTTGTTGTAATCTTTGGCATCGTCTTCTCGAGCTGATCTTTGAAATTTTCTGTTCAGTTCATATATGTTCTCATTTCTTCCATTTGCTTTAGCATTTCTACACTAGAAAGCAAGTTTCAGAGTCTCTTCTAATATCCATTTTGACCTTTTCCTTCTTTCTTGTCTTCTCAATGACTTTTTGCTTTCTTCCTGTATTATGTTCTTGATGTCATCCCACAACTCTTCTGGTCTTCGCTCTTTAGTGTTTAAAGTATCAAATCTGTTCTTTAGATGATCCCTAAATTCAGGTAGGATATATTCAAGGTATATATTTTGGACATATTGTCCAGAGGAAACAGTCGCTGGAGAAGGATGTTATGCTGGGTAAGGTGGAAGGTCAGAGAAAAAGAGGAAGACCCCTAACAAGATGGATTGGCCAGGTGGCATCATTGATGGACTCAAGTGTGGCAGC